>NC_037528.1:46092397-46095932 GCF_001531365.2 Cynara cardunculus var. scolymus
TAATAATTAATTAATTAATCATCAATATTTTAAAATTATAAAGTAAAAGTATAATAACTGAAAATTACAACAATAAAGTAGAAAAATTAAAAATTATAATAACTTGTAAAATTAAATAAACTAATTGATCGTAATTTATAAAAATCTGGTATGTAATGACGAATATTTGTTCCTTTGTATGGAGCAAGATAACCCTTAGTACTTGGATATCGAACATCAACAACATAATACTTATCTGTTATAAAAAATAAACAAACTACTTTTATTCGTCTCAAATGGTATGAAAACATAAAAGTTTCTATTATTACAAAAAAATACCAACCACCTATTGGATGTGAAAATTTAAGTTCAATTCTACGTAAGGCTTCAAAAAGTATTCGTGTGTCATGTGCAGTTCCCTCCCATCCACCCCATGCAAACGTAAAGCACATATTAAAATCACAAACTACCATGATATTTTGAGTCGCATATCCTTTTCTATCAATGTATTTCGCTTGATCATGCTCTCGAACTGATGCCCTTACGTGTGTCCCATCGATAGCGCCAATACAATCCTACACATATAAAGAAACATAATTTATTAATCTATTAAAATGATAGGATCAAATACGAAACAAGATATAGGAAGTACCTTGATCGTTGGATAATAACGAGAGTTGTTTAAAATATGTACGGGTACATTTTCTTTGTAATTTGCATTTGGCTTTATGATGTCCGCACCTAACTTAAGCATGACTTTCAAAACAGCATGGAAATGCCCATGAATGGTTTCTCCAGAATGATTAACGGTTTCTTGAATTAACCTATTTCCACACCTATATGCTAAAGTCATCAAAAAAATCCCAACGGACTCCTCAATACATATGTTACGTGTTGCCTTTAACCCGTAACGTGTAGCAATATCTGAACATAACATTTTGAATACCGGGACATTTAGTATGAAATCTTCGTAACAACGTCTAGGATGACC
This sequence comes from Cynara cardunculus var. scolymus, assembly GCF_001531365.2. Classification (NCBI taxonomy): domain Eukaryota; kingdom Viridiplantae; phylum Streptophyta; class Magnoliopsida; order Asterales; family Asteraceae; genus Cynara; species Cynara cardunculus. Next base: position 46,093,368 of record NC_037528.1, read on the forward strand.
ATTAAGTACTTCATGAATAAATATGTTTCCTGTGCGAGAAGATGTGCGGCAAGGCATACGCGTGCTATTCAATTTATGACTTATTATTATCCCTTTGATAGCTATTGCACATGATAGTAGCCATTTGTTCTCCTCTTCCACCCAATTTACTTCATTATCACCATTCAAATCAGAGTCATCACTATCCATCCTATTAACAGATAAAAAAAATTCAAACATATAAAAAACGGATATAAAAAGGATAGATAATATCAAACTCCATACATAATTTCAAAGGTCATACATAATGTCAAATGATAATACATGATATGAAACCATGGGAAAATATAATATCACAATATTAAACGATAATGTCAAACGTCATCCTAAAAAGGGATTATTAATAAGAGATGGGAAAAACACGATATGAATCATTCCTCTATAAGTAACTTAAGAACAACGAGGAAAATATATAGTATTTAAAGAAAAAAATGTAGCTTGCAAAGTAAGAAATTAGGGTTGTGCGAGTGAAAGATTATGGATATAATCTAAGCAAATCTTTTATTATTTAACACGATTCACCTCCGATTTTTCTAAGTTTTTTTTTTTTTGATGAACCTGGATATTCAACCCGTTATACGAGCCGACTAATCCCAGGCTATGCTGTTATATCGGTCAGAATACAAAAATCGATATATCGGTTATATCGGTGATATATCGGTCCAAAATAACGGTTAACATAATATTTCTTAGAATTATATATATAATATGCATTAATTAGAGTTTAGAAATATAGTTTCAAAATTAAAACATCACATCATCTGAAGTGTTCAAAAACGAGCTAATCGCAAGCAATAGGTTTGGCATCCAAGAAAAGAAGCCAAACCGTGACTCCGTGAGAAGTCTGAAGTTGTGAGAAGTCTGAAGTCGTGATTCGTGAAGTGAACTAGGTGTCTGTGAAGTGTGAAGTTGTAACTCGTAAAGAAGAAAAGAAAGGAAGAAGACCGTTGGAAGACAGACTATTAATTTCAGACCTAATAATATATGTCACCAAGCCCAAAAAACTAAGCACATGAAATAACAAAAGCCCAAATAATTGAACCCTAAAAAATAGATATATCGGTCCGATATATACATCAAAATATCGCTAAATATCGGGAAAAATCGGAAAATATCGCCGATAATATCGGGGACGATACTTTGACCGATATTTATGCAGCGATATTTTGCCTAGGTCCGATATCCGATATATCGCGATATTCACAGCATAGATCCCAGGACAACCACCTGCTTTGTAGATAGTCCGAAGTCACCGCATTTGAACTTTCGTGGCCACAAGAAGATTTTTATTCCTCTTTGGATTTGAACCTGAGACCTCCTAAGAAAACTCAACTACAAATGGCAAACAACAACACTATCGACTTGAACGCTATCGCTCGTCCTGTCCCAAGCTCCCCAACGTTGTAGTACCAATCGGAGTTGCTGATACCTCCCACAATCTCCCCTGAGACCGACAACAAGCTGCTGCCCGCGCCAACAGATTTACTGCTTGCTGCATGACTACCGTCCCTCCTCCACGAGGAAACAAAGCTCTCGAAACAGCTGTTCACACCATGCTGTGAAGTGTGAATTATCCCCTCACTGTTGTGATCATTCCCTCAATCTCAAAGTTCACACCCAAACGCCACCACTCTCATGTACTACCTAAACTACATGGACCACTTGATGGCCTTGACCAAACGCTGGACTAATAACTGCATGGGATGGGTCCCCCTCAATACCAGATTTACATCTCTGTTTTATTCTATGTTCAACCTTGGCAAATTCTTTTAGAACTAGTGAAATCATATATATATATATATATATATATATATGGAGGTTCAAACAAGAACACCTCCATTTTACGAGAATGCGAGAACACCCTTATCACATGTGATAATACGCGTGATCCCATAATACACGTGAGGGGATCTGGTGGTATGCGGAAGACGTGTTCTACGACTTAGGACGCGCGAAAAGTTGTCTGCGTCTATGATTTAGCATCACATGTGATGGTCTTGATGGATTATAGTATCATATCAACAACATCCTTATCACATATGATAGTATATGTGAAGGGGATTAGTTGTGTAAGGGCGACTTGGCCCGCAACCAAGATTCGCGCTGAAAATCGGCCGCGTCTCTGATTTTGTATCACATGTGTATCATATGTGATTAAATAATAATATCACATGTGATTGTCTATAGTAAAAGGGTTTTCTCGTATACTTGTAAAATGAAGGTGTTCTCGTTTGAACCCTTTCAATATATATAATATATATATATATATACCACTTCTATGCGGTGATTATAATGATTAATCCTGATCTTTATGTATAAATCCATATAAAAAGAACCCCACTTTTCAATAACCATATACATATAACCTGAGTGTGATTCTATATATCCATATGAAACCAACCCCCATATGCACCAGTATATGAATTAAAACCCCCTAAAATATTCAACAAGTAAAAGTTCAGATACGAGTATAAAATACTGTATTTTAGCAATGATTTCCACAAATATCAGTCTAATTTGAGTAAA
>NC_037528.1:46096896-46101241 GCF_001531365.2 Cynara cardunculus var. scolymus
AATAAATTAAAGAAATTACATAAAAATAAGAACTTTTAAATAGTTGATTTCATATTAACATTGATATATTTTTTTCAACTTTTTATGATATCTTCAAATTTATATTTTATTCAAAAATAAAATCATTATTACTTTTTAAAAACACATAAAATCGTATTATAACATCGACAGAGAAGGGTATTCGTACAATGCAACGAAATACATCTCAATTTTAGTGTTTCGTGTTATTTTATTTTTTGTCTCAGTCAATGTTATAATACGGTTTTATGTGGTTGTGAAAAAGCGATAATGTTTTTATTTTTTAATAAAATATAAATATAAAGATATCATAAAAATTTGAAAAAAATAATAATATTAGTACCAAACTAACTATTTATAATTTATCGTTCTTTGTGTATTTCTTTAATTTATTTTTTATTTTTGTTTTAATAATATGATTTTTTATAAAGATAATAATTAAGTATTTTATTAGAACTCAATGATTATCCTAATTATATTTCAGATTTTTTATATTTAAAATGAGATGTTTATTATCTATTTGATTATGTTTATCTACAGCTAATTACATGAATTCAAACATGAAGCTTTAATAAGTTGTATTTGCGCATAATTTACTTGTAATCTTAAATTTCAAGTAAAATACATCAATAAACAGTACTTCATGTATAAAAAATGGTTTTTAAAAGTTTTTGTCAAATGCTTAACAATATAGTATAGATACTTCAATCAAAGAAATTATATGTCATGGAATTGGATATTAGAATACATCCAATAGCTATGCTATAGTTTTTTAAAATATAAAGTATTAAAAGTTAAAATCTTTAAAAAAATTACATTCAACTCTGACAGTTATTCCATTTTTGACAATTATATCATTAATTATATTATTAAAATATTTAACACATTTAATAAGATATTATTTCTCTCTAAATATTTAATTTCGATGTCTCATGTCGGCGAGAATGAATTAAATATTATTTTTGTCTTTTCAATATGAAGTTTTAAAGATTTCTCAAATTTTACAGATTTTTACCTTCTTTTTATTATTTTCACTATTTTAGCATACAAGATGACATAACTTTTGGAACAAAAAATTGTTAAATTCTCATTTTTTCTTTATTTTAGCATAGTTTTTGGATATGTTGTTAACGTCAAGTTGTTGACTAAAGATATACAAATGAGATATTGATACGAGATATTCAAATAATCTCATGAAATGTTGAGAGAAATTTTAAGCCAAGTTAAGTGAATAACCGGGAAGTTTGACAAAATAAATAGGGTAAAATGCACAAAATAGCAATCTACTTTCATAAATTTCTTTATTATAACATTGTACTTTCAGTTTTTCTTATTACAGCAATGTACTTTCAAACTATTTTTTATTAAGACATTGTACTTTGAAAACTTTACCCATTATAGCATTGGGTAACCTTTTGATTTAAATTTACCTATTATACTAGGTTTTCATGCCACCTCATTGTCCACGTAGGTTGTCCACGTGTACTATAGTGATGTGACTTTCTTACTACATCATTGTACTTTCAAAATTATTTATCATAGCATCTACTAGTTCTTATTAAACACTGTATTTTTAATTTTAATTTTTAGATATTTTACATGTTATTTAATAAATGTATTAAATGAATTAAAAAAATTCTAAATTATTCATTAATATATCAGTATCAATAAAACTAGTAGAACATAACTTATCTCGCTAATATTTTTAAAAAAATATGTGTTTTCTGGAAAAAAAAAAGGAAAATAAGAATTGTTCTTTTTTACCAAAAAAATATTATATTTTAAAGAATATATTATATTTGTTCAAAAACTTTTTACTTGACGTATAAATATATTAAGTTAATTAGATTTATTTAAATTATTTATTAATATAACAATATTAAAAAATTGTAGATACCAATTTATTTCGTTAACATTTTAAAGAAAACTTTAAAAGATATGTATTTATTTGAACAACATAAAATAGGAAAATCTACCTTTTTTACAAACAAAATATATCTCAAAAATAATGTTTCATATTTATTTAATAAATATTTTACTCTAAGAATATTTAATTTGAATGCAACTTAATAAGAAAAAATAAAAATAAATTAAATGTTTTTTTAGATCATAGCAATGAAAAATGAAAATTACTAATAATAATTTGAAATAGGTTTTTTTTTAATTTTAGTTAAGTTATCAAAATGATGTGTCATCCACATCACCTCATTAAAGCCACACAAGCAAAAAAGTCAAAGGTTTAACCGGTTTAAAAGGTAACAGGTTACTCATTGCTATTACAGATAGATTTTTTAAAGTACAATGCCTTAATAAAAAATAATTTGAAAGTACATTGCTGTAATAAAGAAAAATAAAAATATAATGCTAGAATAAGAAATTTTATGAAAGTAGGTTGCTTTTTCATGCATTTAACCCAAATAAATATAATAACAAAAAAATATGAATATTATAATTTGTGATTGTGAACTAGTGATCGCCAAATCAGTCCAGTCCGGCTCGGGACTGGCAAAGGATCGGTTATGGGACTGAAAACCGGAAACGATTGGGGTTTTTGGTAGTTTCGTGGGACCGGGACCGGTTATGGGACCGCTTATGGACCGGCCTGAAAATTCAAATAACTTTATAAATAAATGTATTTTTTAAATAATTTTATAATGTATTTTTATAAGACAATGTAATTTTAATTATATTAAAACGCATTTTTAAAGTGTATTTGAGTAATTCAATTGTAAATTTTATAATGTATTAAAAATATATATATAAAAAAAATCTTATTTTTTAATGCCGGGACCGGTTGGGACCGACGGCCCATAACCGATTATGAAGTACCTTGACTAGTCCTACCATTTTCGATCGGGATCGGTTATGGCCGGTTATTAGAAAGTTTGGGACCGAGTAGGCCCGAACCGACCTGAGACCGGTTTTTAGCCATCACTACTAGGGGTGCTCAAAAATCCGACCAACCCGATCAACCCAACTCAATCCAACGCGAAATAACTCAACCCGAAGCAACCTGATGTCTAATCGAGTTGTAAAATTTTCAAACCGTAAGTATTGGGTTGATATTGGGTTACTATTATTTGAACCCAACCCAACCCGATGAACCCGATATCCATTTATTTCTTGGATTTAATATGATTATTGAATTTCTATTAATATATACACTAGACAATTACACTATCAAGTACGCTATTCATATACACATTTTTTCAATCTATTTACATCTCTATATAACTCATTCGTATATATGTTCAGTAACTGTAAACATCTATACGTACATTGAGATAATTAACTGAATGTGATATACGTAAGAAGTATGGAATAGTTGTATCAAATGATTGATGATGAAAAAGAAATTATGAGTAATAAAATAACATATTCAAGGTTAGAAAAATATTTTAATGTACCAAAGTATTAACCCTACCCGACCAACCCGTACAGTTTGGGTTGGGTTGGGTTGGGTTGCGCTTTCGTTTGAGTTGGGTTGAGTTAAGATTTTTCAAACCGCAAGCATTGGGTTGGGTTGGGTTGTTCAGATGTCTTCAACCCGATCAACCTAACCCATAATCACTCCTAATCACTACTGTGAACTATCATTAGGTAGGAGAGAGAAATTTTTTTTATTGCAATAACACTCGTAGTCATGAAACTCTTTCCTACAAATTTTATAAACTTTCTACCTCAATCATGGATAGAGTTAGATTATGGTGAGAAGGAGAACTAAGGTGAGAATGGTAAGAAGATATCTCAATTTTTGAATGCATATTAAGGAGAGATGTACCGGATCAATTCTCATATCAAATGCGATTCATGGGTAAGTTTGAAATTAAAAATGATTAAGATCTAAATATCTTATTATGCTTCTCACCTTAACTCTACATCTCACACAATTTTTCACCATCATGGATAAGACCATGGTTTATATGATAAAAAAATCAAATAATAAAAATTATAATGATTGAGAATTACTTATTATAACTAAAAGACAATAATTAAAAATTACAAGAATAAAAGTCATAATTAACTAATTAATCAACAATATTTTAAAATTATAAAGTAAAAAGCTACATTATAAAAATCACAAAAATTTAAAAGTATAATCTATATTATATTATAAAGCATTTGACAAAAACTCTTAAAACCCATTTTTATGCATGAAGTACTGTTTATTGATGCATATTACTTAAAATCTAAAATTACAAGTAATTTTGCATAAGTATAACTTATTAAAACTTCATTTTTAAAATTGTGTCACTAATTACTGATAAATATAATCAAATACAAGATAAACATCCATTTTAAATATAGCGAATCTAAAATATAATTA
>NC_037528.1:46101253-46117366 GCF_001531365.2 Cynara cardunculus var. scolymus
AGTTATAACAGAATGTTTAATTATTATCTTTATAATAAATTATATTATTAAACCAAAAATAAATTATTTTGTTATTAAATAGTTAATTTGATACTATTATCGATTTATTTTTTTAATAAATTTTTATGTTTTTTATAAATTCATATTATAATTCAAAAATAAAAACATTACTGCTTTATCAAAAACACATAAAATCATATTATATCGACAGAGACAAATAATGAAAACTAAACATTAAAAGTCCATGGTTTATGCAAATTAAAAATTATAATAACTTATAAAATTATATATATTAATTACTCAACAATATGTTTTTTTTCAATTACAGTAAAAGTCCATGGTTTATGCAAATTAATCAATAATAATTTTTCGAAATTATTATAAATAATCTTATTTATTAATTTATAACTATATTTAATACATAATACTTGTTTTCAAAATACAAAAAAAATGTTTGAAATGGTTTTTATATTTAAAAAATGGTTTATTCAGTAAGTTTTTAAGAGAAAAGCTTTATATGGAAAATCAAGTTTTTTTTCCCCAAACTTGTCCTCCTGATTAGAAAACACGATCATTCCATCTACTAGAAAACATTGTCAAATAATTCTTAATCTATACAGACAGATTAATCCATAAGAACAACTTTATCTATACATAACTTAATGAAAAATCAAAAGAATAAGTCTTAACACCATTTGTTATTATGAGTTAAGAGTTAACCCAGAATAATATTTCAACAAGTAAGGGTGTAAATGATGCGAGTTGAGCTCGAGTATCACCATATTCGACTTGAACTCAAAACCAATTTTCAAACTCGAACTCGACTTGAAAACTCACGAGTAGTAAAAATCAAAGCTCAACTCGAACTCGATAACTATTTCTCAAACTCGAGCTCGAACTTAGCTCTAACTCGAGCTCAAATCAAACTCGAACTACAACTCAAATCAAGCTTGAATTCGAACTCAAACTAGAATGAAGCTCGAAACAAACTCACTCGTTGAAATTTATGAAATTTTAGGGTCTTTCTCTTATAAATTTTAAAACTTAAAAGTGTTCTCTAAGTGTTTATAAAACTAAAGAGATCAACTTCAAACTTAATCATCAAAAAAACAAAGTTAGAAATTTCATTCGGCTCCCTCTCTTTTTATGACATCTTTTCTTTTTTCTTTTACCATCTCTCTTCCAATGTGGGACAATTTCATTAATCTTTGTTATAGTTTTTCTTTGTCTTTTTTTTTAACTGACTTTAATTAAAAAAATAATTGATTAATTTTTATAATTAAAAAATGCATTATTTTGTTTAAATATCTAAAAATATAAGACATTTTTATTATTTAAATTTTACAAATTCTATCATAAAAAATGATTATATTTTAAAACTAATTATATATAAATAACCGAGTATCTCACGAGCTTTTCGAGTCGAGTTTTGGGTAGCTTGATTCGACTCGTTAATATGTGGAGTCGAGCTCAAGTTCGAGTCGAGCCTATTCAATTCGAGTGTTGACCGAGCTTTAACCGAGTCGATCTCGAATAGCTCGCGAGTTATTGTCCGGATTTGTTATCCGGGCAAGAGTGTTGGAATAATTTCAAGTGTTTAATCGGACAAGTCTTGGGCGATGAGTTGTCCGGATTAGTAAATCGGACAAAAAGGGACTTTATATCCGGATAACTTTTTATTTGGAATTTTCCTTGAGTTTATATTTTAGACTTGTTATATAGTTTAAAATATCTATTATTGGGTTTAATTATGGATTATAAAATAGGTATTTTAAATCTTTTTAAAATAAAAAGATATGTTTCTACCAAGCGTGGTGACGTAAGTCTGTTTTGGTATGAAACTATATATTTTGGGAAACCTTCCTACCAAGCGTGGTGACATAAGTCTGTTTTGGTATGGAAGTGGATTTTGTAAATTGTTTCTACCAAGCGTGGTGACGTAAATCTGTTTTGGTATGAAACTTGTTTTAAGTAATAGTTCCCCCAGACGTGGTGACTTTTGTCTATTCTGGTTTGGAACTGGGAATGGGTACTTTCAGACGTGGTGACTTTTGTCTGTTATGATAAGTAGCCCTGTTTTGATGGAAGAATAAGAGTGACATATCAAGGAGATGTGTACTTGGAATGAGGTGGCATTGTCATATGTGGATAATATTATAACTCTTATTATTACTAATTGGATTTAATAACTTTGAGTCATCATTTCTTTGTGACCTGATGAATTAAAGATATTATTTCTATTTAATAATAATTTAGATGTTATTGAGAAGAGGAAAATGGTTTGTCATATCAGGCAAATATTGCCTTAAATCTTTTTTGTTAATATTTTTAAAGGAATGGTCTATTAATTCAAGAAGTTTTGGTTACAATATTTGTTTCATATTGGGAACGTTGGATCTCTAATCAGAGATATTTTATAGAACTGAGGTTCTTGGGTGTACTCTATTTTGCATGATATTGTGAACTGTATTATTTATTGTACTGCAAAATATTTCTAAGCGGAATTACATTATCATATTTTGGTGTTCATCACTCTGCATTTGCAAAGAAGGGATTTAATCACTAGACTCATCTGGTCTAACCCTCATTTTCTGTTTTAAATTATGCAATGCAGGAATAGCAGGGTCCGGGGATATAAAAGGGAAAGGGAAAATGTGATTATTTTCCTAATCTGTTGTCTGCTTTTGAAGATACATGTTACATTACATGTAATAGTACATGATTTGTTTTGGAAATTTTTATATGTAGATTTTGTACATATAGTAATCCTTGTACTAGTGGGACCTTATGATGTAAACTATATTTCTATGAAATGAAATATGTGTATATGCAAATGTGGTGTTTAGGGGGTGTTACATTAGTGGTTGCCATATACACGCAGGTCAGTGTCGCACTAAATCAAGATCCTAATTTTAATAAAGTAATCAACAAGCTCGTATGGAACATACATATTGGACCAGCGGAGTTTGAGCGCCGTTGGCATGAGATGATCGAGCAATACAATCTGGGGTTTGATACTTGGTTCACAGATATGTATGCAATTCGACACTCGTGGATTCCTGCCTTTTACAAGGACACTCCAATGTCTGGTTTAATGAAAACAACCTCAAGATCCGAGAGTTCGAATTCGTATATTAATATATACAAATCGTACTGGTTTGATTTGGTTCAATTCCTTAATAATTACGACATAGCTATAGAGAAGCAAAGATACAGACAATCTGTTCATGAAACAGTAACGAGAACCACTAATCCAAAATTTGTTACTCCGCTGCGTTTAGAAAGTTATGCATCAAGAATATACAGTCGGGATGTGTTTTTTGACATACAAAAGGAGATAAAGAAGGCTGTCTTGTGCTGTGCTATAGAGAATGTTGAATGTCGGGATGTCTTAAAGACATTCGTGATAAGCCACAAGAGGAAGAAATCATCTGAGAACATCACATATCTGGTATCATATCCCTAATCCGCACAACAATTTTTTTATGTTTTTGAAGTTTTTATTTGATTGTGGTTGTTTGCAAACCTTTGTAATCTAGGTGAATCGTAATTACTCAACAGATACTGTCGAATGCGAGTGCAACCTATTCACGCGTAATGGTTATCTTTGTCGTCACGCGTTCAAGGTATTGATAAATGATGAAGTTGAATTCATACCAGATATATATGTGTTACGACGATGGAAACGACAGTTAGTTCCAGTACAGATACAATCTGCAAGGGTTCGTTACGGCGAGGTTGATGCCGAAAAAGAAAAGTGCATTATTGATGTATATTCGAAGGTTGACGAGATCATAAGCATCGCCCGGAATGATAAGTCTATATTGGAGAGAAATCTCGACACATTTATGGTTGATATAGAGAAGGAAGTTCCATATGAAGACCCATCTCAACAGAGGATTGATGCAATTAGGGAGCATCTAGGTGTTTCAATACCAGATGAGGTAGATATTCTACCACCTTCTGGCATTAGGAACAAGGGATGCGAGACTGGTAAAAGACTAGTAAGTATATCTGAAAAAATCCAGACTAATAACAAAAAATCAAAACGAAGATGAGCAACATGTGGACAACGTAGTGGACATGACTCACGTAATTGCCCAGAATTGGTAGATTAGTTACATTCAAGTAGTTAGGAGTGTTATCGTTTCGTTATAATTTGCTGACATATTGTTTGTTCGACATTTTCGGCACGTATGTTTTTTGATATGATTATCATCTACTTGTCACAAACATTATCTTGTTAGGAACTTAAAGGTTTTTGATGGTCCTTATCTTATTATTAGAGTTGGTTAAACATATGAAAATTGAATTCTAATATTTATTGTATATAGCAGTTGATGTTGTTGATAGTGCCTTCATTTTCATGGAGAAAGTAGCCTATGTGCATTGTAGCATGCATGATGCAGGAATCTCTAGATTTGGATCAGTTAACAAACAACAACCTCATTTGAATGTTGCAAAAAGCTATGCTGTAGATGCCATATGTTCTAGAAATGGAAATTCCACTTGAGGGAGAATTTTGTGTCATGGCCTAATTATATATTATCACAACAGCTATCCATTGCAACAACAAACTATCAATGCTTTATTTCGTAGCATAAACACTAAACTGTGCATTATTAAGGTTAGGCATTACGTATTGGTCTATCATAGATATGTGATTTATTTTAAGAACTAATGCATTATATATGCGATCAAGTTGGAATAGTACCTGGAAGTTATAAAGTTTTTCTTTAGTCAATTTCGTATGCAACGTGGAGACCCGTACAGCAGTGTTGTGCTACTGCAGTTCCACTACAACTTCATCATGCAATTTCACGGACTTGACGCTAGGATCCCGATGATTGTTTGCTGCATGAATTGTTGAAAATTAAGCCATTGTCAGATTTCAAAATGAAACATTGTAATAATTTAACAATCATTATTTATAGCACGAACATAAATATGGATATCCTAACCAAAGACATCTACAATTCAGTTGCGTCCAGTAACTGAAAGACTATAATAACAATTATTGTAACAAGAGAAAATATTGCCCACTGAGGTAGAGTTTGGTACACATATAGTATATCCACTGATCTCGACAGGACAGGTTGTTTGTATGGTATTTGGTTCAACTAAGACACAACTAAACAAATTGCAGGTACAGTGTTTGGTAATTTGGACAATCCAGGGACAAAACTGTTAAAATGATCAGAATGCCCCTAAAACCTGTCTAACGTATCTATAAATCATATAATAGTTATATACATGGAATGAAATTTTTTTGCCCTGTACAATAAATTCCATGTAACAAATACAGCGTACGAGAACAATCAGGTAGTAGTACATATGCGAAAACCCAAAAAAAAAAAAGCATGGTACCAAGGAACCTCTGCAGTTCATGAAATACAAAAAAATAAGCAGGAACACTTTAAGTGCAATGCTAAAGAATCAAGTTAGTCCCTATTATCAACCTAATTCCAACTATTCATATATCATTCCACCGAGTAACTAAAACGTAGAAATAGTGTTTATCATACTTTGAGATACCAAAAAAACAAAAACACCATAAGATGTACGTAATGTAACGATAACACCGAAGGCACTATCARAAGCATCAACTAGTGTACTATAAATAAGGTAAATACGAAAGATTCAAAAAAGCATTGAGAAATCCATCTACATATGCCGTCTACATCTTCCCCCGACCGATTCGGGTAGCCCCACGTGTCTTATTCGAATTAAATGACGTCTCCATCGCAATGAATCTTTCCACTTCCTTTATGATTGATGTCTTTTGGATGTTTTCGTCACTCAGTAGGATCTTCRAACAATACTTTGTTCGTAGATCCTTCAACAGTTTTTTTTGTTTAGTACTCTCTTTGTAAAGACCGCATTCTCATTTCCCTCCATCGGCTCCAAAATAAGTCTCCATATGTCGCATCATCATTACACCCAAATCAACTGAGCTCTCATTTGACTGCCACCTTGTCCTTATTCGCTCTTGATCCATCTCAGCATAAACCTTCCCCGCATCGTGGCCTTCTCTAAAAAGGTGAAGTATCACCATGTCTTGCTGAATCAATCATAAATTTGACAAGATAAAATATGGTACTCATGAAACATGTAGAATGCGATAACTAATACTGGTAACTTACCAAAATTACCGGACTAGGACCGTATATATCATCAACATTGCCATCGCGATCATTTGAGTCAATGATAATGATGAAGGGTCGTCTTAGATCAAACACAACAATGTAGTAGAATGATTCCTCCACAACCTGGAAGAATACCTGGAATTATAAATATGTAAGCTAGCGTTTATAATTTCAATGTACCTTTACTCTATTTTACGATAATATTACCAACAAATGTCATATACGTATCATGTCAACGTTGCGCATACTAACGAGCTCCATATCATTGTTTGTGCAACTTGACAGGTTGTTTTTGAAGTCTCATATCTCCGGTGAATGTCCAAAGTCTGGTCCCTCATGGTCAGATCCATCTGCACCCATAACAAATCCGTAAGTTGTATTGAAGACAATGGATATTATATAATGGTATGACAAAAAAAGGTGTATGTTGAATGATGTTACCGAAACGCTTGTCGTAAAGAAATAGCATCTGGGGGATTGATTGCTCCGCAATCTTTCATCTCGGTTTAGTACCGTCGACCACCCGTCCAACACATCTCGGCATACTACGGACTGGGATGCAAGAGATTGCAACGCCTGCCGTGTTATTGTTCTTCCGTATGTGGTCACGAAAACATTAAAACATTAAATAATTGAAAACATAGAACCCATATATTTACATAAAAGAATACTTTAAATTAAATAAGAAACGTTAAATTACAACTTACAGTATTCCGCCAATCCCCTCAGAATCCAATCATGTAACTTCCGCTCATCACTTGTTACGTCGAATGTAACAACACGCGTAACATAAGGTGAACGTAGCTTGAAACTCAGCTTCGGATCCCTCTTCGACAACGTCGGCCACGCAGCCTCCTGCATTGACGATGTAGTCAACGCATCCCCGACAGCAACTACAAGTGAACCCGATGGACTAATCCCCAAATCAAATGATGGTGGCTCGATACCTCCATACAAATCAATTGTTTTGTCACTGCTTTCCGCTCGCTTACATATCTTACTTTTTCGAAACTCATTCTGATCACCACTTTCTACTCTGTAATATCCCAACTTTCTCCTTCTGTACTTGTAATGACGGAATCCCGACCGTCTCCCTTTCGACAGAGCATGTAAATCTCCTATTTTCCTTTGCTATCTGTATCGATTTCTCATTGGATGCCCTATCAACCTCCGCAATCACCAAAGGGCTCGTCCAGAATCGAGACAAGGGTGAGAGCAAATCTGGGAGGTCATGGACTTGGCTCGTAACAGGGGGTGCATCCCACTTGCTACCTTTAAACAAAGAAGCTAATTTTATCTTGAATTCATCAAAATCAGCTTCACCAGGGAAACGTTCAATGAACGAATCCATCATCAAGTCCGCCTCCACTCTTCCCGAATAAAGATCAACTTTTTTCCGCATCACCCTCATGCATTCCTTGGCAAAAACAACCAAAATACGATAATAAAAACAACATATGCAATGTGTATTAAAACATATATATGAAGTAGAAGGTAACACAATGTACATAAAAAAATATACATATTTCATTTTACAGGTTTCACATAACTTAAAAATGTTATTAACCGACGCATACAAAGTTATTATTAAAATTACCCTTATTTTGTGTGAAGTTTATAATGCATAGACACACACACATAGAATGTGGATAGTGTATTCAACTGCTCTAAAAATATTTACAGTTAAAGTGTCCTGTCTCTTACATATATTAGCTATTACATGAAACAGTTGTATTGTGACAGCCTGCATACATCTTACACATCAACCTCTGTATGAGATATATCGGGTTCGTTTTGCTTTGTTGGGCTGTCATCTTTTGGAACTATTTAGAGCATGCAGGGAAAAATAACGTCAATTCATTGGACCTTCAACGGAGAGTGAGATGAAATGTTCCAAGTCGAAAATCCTCGACATAGATCAATTTTAACTAATACTAGTAACCACTTTTCAGAGTTGTTGACAACCGGGGTGTAGTGAACATAATGGACAGTTGCTATAAGCAAAACCAAGAGATCATGCAGTCGATTGAAACTACGCAAGAATTTGTATTTGCTTCATATAACGGAATGAAACAATTCATCTTCACAACAAATACCACATGATAACCAAATCATCTATGGTCTTAGTGGCCAATTAGGTTACATAAGAATTTAAGGAAAACATGTGCCCTTTTTGTTTTTTTATTTAATGTAGAAATGCAGTCCATAAAATATGTAAAGCTTTTAATTGACATTAAGTACAAGACATACATCATCCTAGGACAGAAATAACGATGATCATATACTGAACGGCTACTGTTCATACTCGTTATATAACACATATATGTGTGCATTTCTTTTTACATTAGATGTTCATTCCAGTAGCTGTTCATGTTGATTTTAGTTATCTACAGGAAGCATTACATATTGACGTTATCTGTTCATATAGTACCTGCTCCTTCTATTTTCAGTATACATAATGAACAGTAGCTTCTCATGCTACCTCCACTCCATATAATGAACACTAGGACAAAAATAACGATGAGCATGTAATGAACAGTTACTGTTCATACTCGTTATATAACACATATTGATGTTATCCGTTCATATAGTACCTGTTGTTTTTATTTTTAGTATACATAACGAACAATTGCTTTTCATGCTACCTCCACACCATATAATGAACACTAGGACAGAAATAACGATGATCATGTAATGAACAACTACTGTTCATACTCGCTATATAACACAGCAGTCCATTTTTATATTCAATACATATAATGAACATATATTGTTCATACTATGTGAATATAATACACAGTATACAACAGGAAGAAATAAGTTATTTACTACTTACATAATAAACATATACTGTTCATACTAGCTACATGATGGGTTTTAAGATTCTCAGGTTTTTGAATTTTGCACGTTCTAACTCAGAAGAATGTGGTGAACGTGGTTTGTGATAGACAATATACACACATCCCATATATGAAAGTACAATAGCTCACATTAATATCACTCAAAACAGAAACATAATTATAACAGTTTACAAGTTACCTCCTTAGTGATACGGCCATCTTCGGCTTGATATCTTGCACTTGCTTCCGCCACGTTTTCTGATGCGTTACCCACTTCAACACCTTTCTCRCATGCTCGATCCTGGATGGTGGATGTCATAACMATSGATACTAAGTCTAATTTTTATCATATAATATCACGATAACGTTAACCCAACATATTCAAATTGCACGAAAGCTAAAGATATGAACCATGTTTATTGATACACAATTCCCATACAAAAACATTTATGGAATGGACAATAGCATGTATACRTATATTTTAAAAGTTCCCATAGCTAACAGGTATGAAATGTTAACAATAGCATTGGAGTTATTTGTATATTTATATACACACATAACCCATATACAAAGATGTTATCAGACAATGTATACTTGCTAATGTCCATTCCATAAACGTTATCAGCCCATATAAAACAGTTATTTACTACTTACATAAAAAACATATACTGTTCATACTAGTTATATGATGGGTTTTAAGATTCTCAGATTTTTGAATCTTGCACGTTCTAAATCAGAAAAATGTGGTGAACGTGGTTTGTGATAGACAATATACACACACATCCCCTATATGAAAGTATAATAGCTCACGTGAATATCACTCAAAACAGAAACATAATTATAACAGTTTACAAGTTACCTCCTTAGTGATACGACCATCTTCGGCTTGATATCTTGCACTTGCTTCCGCCACGTTTTCTGATGCGCTACCCACTTCAACACCTTTCTCGCATGCTCGATCCTGGATGGTGGATATATGTTTCATTTCAGCGTATCCAAATCCGCCACGTCTAATATCCACCTCTTGCCTTTTCCGCAACAGGTCCATTGTCCAAGCCTTCATAGGATGTGTATCTTTGGAGATTTGGATGTGTATCTTTGGAATCTGGATGTGTTCACACTTGGTATTATGGACATACAGCAACTGTAAAGGATTAATAGATTAGTTGGTTTGTTTTTGCGCTAATATTAAACCTCTTTTATTGAAATGTGTTATGACAAAATAACTTACAGTCAAACATGTCAAGGGGCCTGCGTAGAAAGACATATGGCTGTCTCTATTCCAACACTTCTTACTTGTTGCAATACAATCAAATATGTACTTACACCAGTTGATCCGTGGAATCATATTTAAGCTCCGAATACGTGACAAGAAACGCAGGTTGCAGACACCGACCCGGCTACACTCCGCAAGGGTGTTGATGACTATCACTAAGAAGCTTATCTTGAACATTGCCCCCGCATCACCTGATTTTTGTACAACGGTCATTACATCCTTCAGCCTCATTCATACTTTTACTTCATATATCATTAATTAATATATTAATTAAATAATTAAATATTTATTCTAATTAAAACACATCCGTTAGATGTTCAAAGCAATGGCCAAGATCGGGTTAGCATGGTTAGTACAAAATAGGTGGCTAGTATTTGAACCAGCCTCTCTCTATATATATATATATGCAGCTGAATTATGGATGAAATAAATATATAATATATTTTTTAGAGAAGATTTTGAGTTTGTGTATCTAAATATCATATTTAGAGAAGATTTTGTAAGTGTAACTAACGAAGACTTTTAGAGAAGATTTTTTAAAAGTGTCACTAAAGCCAATATCTTTAGAGAAGCTTTTCCATTACCTTCTCTAAAAGTATCTTTTAGTAACTCTTATAAACCGTCACAAATACTTTAAAAGCGTCACTAATATATATACTTTTAGATAACCTTTGAATAAAAAGTTAACTAGCTTTTAGAGAAGTTTTGGACGTGTATCTAAAGCCTCAAATAAGTGTCTCTAAAGGCTAACAAACACACACCCTTTCACATCCCTCTCGAAAGCCTTTACCTACCCTTATATAGAGAAGCTTTTTGACGGAATTGAAAAGCTTTTTTAAAGTCTTTAGATAAGCTTTTGAAACTTTTAAGTACAAAACAAAAGCTTCTCTGAAGGTCGTTTTTCTTGTAGTGTATCTCCATAAAACGGAATCGTGTCAAATTATACAACTTCATCTTTATTATATTTCCCCTACTATGAGTATCAAAAATGTTACTTACTATGATAATTTGTTAATTGATTAATAATATACACACTTACAGTCCATCTTGGAGAAACATTTCAAAGCATCCAAATCGCAAATAACCATGAGTTCGGAAAGATCTTACTCGTCAACCCGAGATGATTTTCCCAACAACATCTAAAACAAAAAATATCATATTTTAAAAATTAGATTTACGTTATCAAACATGATTTTATTGTTTTAAAAATATAAATGTATCAAATAACTTAGATGTACCAATCATGAAGTTTCACATACTCCGATCTTCTACAAGAGTTCTTATGGAAGGCACCAACGGATAGAATGGAAAGCCATTTTCGACATCCCCCAACAACGGAATGAAGGTTGTGTTTCGGCAAATTAGGATGTAAAACTCATTGAAGGTGAGCATATAACCTTCGTTCCTCACATCACCGTGATTATATTCAATTCCGAAACGATTCAAAGAAAAAACACCTCCCACCAAGTTCATTTGGTTGTATATTTGAATTAAAGGAATATGATGAACAATTGCTACCATATTTCTCTAGTAAAATATAATAAAATAAATGCTAAATAGCTTTAAATTTTTTTTTACCGTGCAATTAAAATGTGAATATTTTTAACTTACGTTTTGATCAATTAGAGAAATGAGTAGTCTTTGTTCCCAAACAAAGTCCACACGAACTCTTGTCAAGCTCCATAGTGCATGTACTTCGTTTAACGATGAAAACTCATCAACATTATATTGAGTGTTCATTTCTACAAGTTTGTTACGCTGATCAGAAACTATTTGAAATATATAAATATATGTTTATATATATATATATATATATATATATATATGAGTAAGACATGCACATTAGCTTTAACCCAAAAAAGTCATCCTTATGCAGCAGAAGAAACACAGTTTGGAGAGATTGTATTAACAATATAGTTTGTTATTAGTAACTTTCCCTGGCTGATGATTACCATCTATTTTCTAGCTTATTCTTGTGCCCTTAAGAAACTCGTGTCATTGGTACAGGAGAAATTTCAGCTTTTCTGTTCGAAAGACGGGTAATTTTTTGTCTCTTACTTAACGAGAGATCAAGATAGGTGTTTGCTTCCATCTTGCAAAATAATTCAGTTATGTAAGATAGGAAGTTCATTGATTCTTGGACTACCAAAGTTTGTTCTAAAAGTGGTTCGGAACCGCATGCAATTTCTTCTCTCGTGAATTGCCGGTGATTGAGAGAGCCAGGAGATTCATTGAGAGCGGAATGTGGAGGGTAATGTGGGACAACACATGTTCTTTTGTGTGTCAGTATACACGTGTATATGTGCGCGTGTTAGTATAACCTGAACATTTAATGAACACAAAGCACTTATCTTAAGCCTCTTCTAACAACTTTAATGTCGAAAGAAGCTACAACTCTTCTAACTTAATGGCAAGACATGGTGTCTTAACGAACTTCAGAACCTCAATTGGAGATGTGCTAAAAGGCCAACTTCATTAATGATCAAAAAATGAACAAATCTCGCAAAATAAGAGTGAGTTACTTAATTTGTGAGTTGTTTTCAATTTTAAAGGAGATGCGGTTTATTTTTGCCCAAAACATGTCTCATCACAACAAATAGCTAACATACGTAAATAGATTTGGGTTTAAAATAATTCGTGTAACTCGCAAATATGAATGTAGATTTCATATTATGCGAGCTATAACTATTATATCTTCCAAACAAACAAGCAACACGGATTAAGCATCAAACGAACGCAAATATATTGTATTTAAAGCAAAAAACTGTAGCTTGCAAAGTAAGAAATTAGGGTTGCGCGAGCTACAAACTACACACTTAAATAGATCTTACCAAACTCGCAAATTAAGAAAAATCCCTTTAATTTGGTCGTAACATGTGTAATCTATGCTTCATCGATACARAACWAGYGAAAATCGATAGCTTACCACGTTTGCCATTATGATCAAGTCCAAAAATGATACGAGCCTATTCGTCGAGAAAGACTCGCATTTTAGAAAGAGAGAGCGCGGTCATTGTTTGAAAAAGGCTTATATAGCCGGTGGGGACGTTATCCTTATAGCTCGTAAAATAATATTTTTCACAAGTTGTACTCGAAAAAATATGTCATTTTGGCAAATTCTTTAAGAAATGGTGAAATCAGATGTATACCACTTCAATGTGGTGGTTATAACAATTATTCCTAATCTATATGTATACATCCATATAAAAAGAACCCACTTTCCAATAACCATTAGTGTTGGCCAAAAACCGATCCCAGACCGGACCGATCTTAACCGGTCCCAAGATTTCTCATAACCGGCCATAACCGGTCCCGGTCCCGCTTGAAAAAGTTGAGCCCGGTCAAGCTTTATTGTAACCGGTTATGGGCCGTCGGTCCCAACCTGTCCCCAAAAAATACAAAAAAACCCCAAAAAAGGCTACATCTTTTAAAAAAAACAGTTAATTTTTAAAAAATCGAGTCGGGCCGGTCCGGTCCATAACCGGTCCCGGTCCCGCGAAACACCCCAAATCCATAACCTGTCCCATATTTCGGTCCTCTAACCGGTCCTTACCGGTCTCGGTCCTCCGATGGTCCGGCCGGGCCGGTTTGGCCATCACTAAGATTAACCATGTACATATAACCAAGTGTGAATCTACATATCCATATGCAACTATATGAAACCAACCCTCATATGCACAAATATATGAATTAAAAAACCCAATTTTGAAAACCCTAGAATATTTAACAAGTAAAAGTTCAGATACGAGAATAAATTGTTGTGTTTTAGCAATGATTTGTAATAAATCCCACAAATATCAGTCTAATTTGAGTAAAAATAAAGCAATGATTCGTAATAAACTCTAGCTGTGAATGTGAACTAAATTGAAAAATAGATGGAAGGAATTAGATTCACCTGATTATAATTTGAAAAAACAATTCCGAGACCACCGATTCCAACAATCAGGGCAAGAGCAGAGCCATGGGATCTTACGTTTTCGAGGTTTGTGAAAAGAAAACAGCTCTGTAGAAACTCCCCCATCTTCCATGGCATAAACTCGTATGCTGTTAGGTTGATCCAAGCACCTCGAAAGTAAGTGAGATATGAACGATCGGGAAAGTAAAAAAGAAGAGCCTCGCCGGCGGCGGTGAAGCAGTTTGAGGAGAGAGATTTAAGAAATTTGGTGAAATTGTAGGGTGAAAAGCAAGATGAAGGAGACACGGTAAAAACAAGATTGAATAAAAAAATCTAAAAAAATTCAATAGATTTTATTGTTTGTAATGATCAAGTCTTTAGACAATTTTTTGGAACAAATAAATTTTTGAATATTTTAGAACATGTTAAATAAGTCATTTGACATTACAAAACATGTTAAATAAGTCATTGGACTTTCTAAAATCTGTTAAATACATTTTGTTAGTGGAAAAAGTTCGAAAAAACCAATGGACTTTTATATTTTAAACGATCAAGTTCTTAGACATTTTTTGAATGAAAAAAGTACTTACATTTATAAAAAAAACAAATATACCATTCTCATTACTCTTCGCAAAATATACAAAAGTTGTATCCAAAGCATAATAATCTGCATACAAATTTTGGACATAATTTTACCAAAAATTAAACCAAAATATATACCAAAAGTTGAACAAAAATATGTAACAAAAGTTGCGCAAATAAAATACTAACAATTGCACCAAATATACCAAAAGTTGTGCCAAAAAATACCAACAATGACGCTAAATATACCAAAAGTTACGCCAAAATATACCAAAAGTTGCGCCAATTTTTTTAGGATTTTCTAAGTTTTTTTTTTTTAATTTAAGGTTACCTTCTATTCAGGTTACAAGTTACATTTGTAAGGAATGAGGATTTATTTAACATGTTTTAAAAAATTCAATTACTTATTTAATAGGTTCCAGAATGTCCAAGGATTTATTTGTTCCAAAAAATTATCCAAACACTTAATTGTTCCAAATAATAAAGTCCATTGGATTTTTCTAGACTTTTCTCATATATATATATATATATATATATATAATATGCATCTTCATTTTAATTTTACTTTTTTGTTTTTTTGTTATTTTATTGACGCTTTGGGTTTAAAATATAAACCATTTTTTCCATGGTATTTATTACATTTATTTATACTATATTATAAAACTTTTGATAAAAGCTCTTAAAAACCACTTTTATGCGTAAAATACTGTTTATTAATGAATATTACTTAAAACTCAAGATTGCAAGTATATTGTGCGTAAGTACAACTTATTAAAGTTTCATATTTGAATTCGTGTAACTAATTGCAGATAAACATAATCAAATACAGGATAAACATCTCATTTTAAATATAAAAAATTTAAAATATAATTAGGATAATCATTGAWKCTAACAGAATACTTAATTATTATTTTTATAAAATGTTATATTATTAAACCAAAAATAAATTATTTCATTATTAAACTTAAATTAAATCTATACTATATTATAAAGCATTTGACAAAAACTCTTAAAAATCATTTTTTATGCGTAAAATATTGATTATTAATACATATTACTTAAAACTCAAGATTGCAAATAGATTATGCATAAGTACAACTTATTAAAGCTTCATATCTAAATTCGTGTAATTAACTGTAGATAGGGGTGCTCACGGCCCGGGTTGATCGGTTTGGAGCCGTTTTAACAACCTGAAAAGTCCAGATTTCATACGAATCTTGAAGCAATCTTCATTAAATCTCAAGAACAGAATATGAATTCAATATAGATTGGAGAGAGAGAATAATTGCTGTCAAATCACCTTTTCTGATTAATGATGTAATCAATTGTAATTACAATTACACTGAAAAGACTATTTATACTAAAGAAAATAAT
>NC_037528.1:46121914-46123222 GCF_001531365.2 Cynara cardunculus var. scolymus
ATTTGTGTATAGGCAGATAAGGAATATGAGATAGGATGGCCTTTCAAGATTTCTGATATAATGGGATATTCGACAGGCATATCAAAGGAAAAATGATGGTTATTTGGCTTGATTTCAAGATATTGCAATTGGGAATAAAGGGTTTCAGAGTCAATGGGTTGAGCAGGTATATTCTGGGGTAAATTATCAGATCTGACTGAGGGAATATGTGATTCCTCGTCAGACTGATGTGGAATATCAGCCATTATACCTGTAAAAAATACTAAACAATTAGTACCCATTGTATTATGAAAAGAAGAACAAAAAGAAATCAAACTTAAAAAATACACACACAAACAAACACACAAAAAAAATTAGAAAAGAAAAAAAAATTAAAAAAACAAACAAACAATGTTGACGGTTTGTAAATTTTCAACTCAACCCAACCCAAACAAAAGTTCAACCCAACCCGTTAGGGTTGATCGGGTTGTGTTTAAACAATGTAAAATCACATAAAGATAAAGGAAACTTTCCTTTGAAATATGACCGACCATTCAAGATAATATGCAAGTTCATCAAATATTTAGATATTACAATAAAAATGTTTAAACCAAATGATAATACATCAATCAACAACAATAGTTTTAGACGTTTCCAATCCCGATGCTTTCGCTTTCTAGACGTTGAGGTTGGTCATGTCATGATTGTCATCTACAATTCAAAGCTAAAGTTAAGGTCGGGTTTTTTTGGGCCTAACCCGATTCCAACCCAATAAGGTCGAGTTGGCTAATTTTTTTATCGATCATGCATCGGGTTACCTCGGGTTGGGTTTTTTTTTAAAATTCAGGTTGGGTTGGTCGGGTTCATCGGGTTTTTGAGCACCCCTAACTGCAGATAAATATAATCAAATACAGGATAAACATCACATTTTAAATATAAAAAATATAAAATATAATTAGGATAATCATTGAGTTCTAGCAGAATAATTAATTATTATCTTTATTAAATGTTATATTATTAAACCAAAAATAAATTATTTCATTATTAAACTTAAATTAAATATATCCTATATTATAAACCATTTGACAAAAACTCTTAAAAACCACTTTTTATGCGTAAAATACTTTTTATTAATACATATTACTTAAAACTCAAGATTACAAGTAGATTGTGCGTAAGTACAATTTATTAAAGCCCGATATCAAAATTCGTGTAATTAACTGTAGATAAATATAATCAAATACAAGATAAACATCAAATTTTAAATATAAAAAATCTAAAATATAATTAGGATAATCATTGAGTTCTAGACGAATACTTAATTATTAT
>NC_037528.1:46123716-46124979 GCF_001531365.2 Cynara cardunculus var. scolymus
GCATATTACTTAAAACTCAAGATTACAAGTAAATTGTGCGTAGGTACAACTTATTAAAGCTCCATATCTGAATTCATGTAACTAACTGCAGATAAACACAATCAAGTACATAATAAACATCTTATTTTAAATATAAAAAATCTAAAATATAATTAGGATAATCATTAAGTTCTAACAGAGTACTTAATTATTATCTTTATAAAATGTTATCTATACTATCTTATAATACATTTGGCTAAAACTCTAGAAACTCTTAAACTCTTAAACTCTTGAAAACTCTTAAAACCCCAATCCCTAAACCCAATCCCCTGTTTATCGCTATCCAACCCAACTAACCCAATTCAATTTCATCTACTGCATATCCTTAAACCCAATCCTCTGTTTATCGCCATCCAACCCAATTCGATTTCATCTAAACGATTTCATCGCTCTAACCGAATTCGATGAAATAAACCCTAAATGATTCGATTTAATCCCTAAATATTCTGAGATGATATTGATTAGAGATGCATATATATTTGACATGTTCTTCAATCCATTAGTGTTAATCCAACATCTAGAGGAGGTAATCTATTTCTCTTTTTCCTTTACCCAACTTTGTGTATCGGTATGTATATGTAAACGCAGTTTGGAAGATGGTACAATGGTTGTTGATTGTTGTTTTTGGCCCTCCAGTAATAGCATGATTGACTATTCAAGTAGTGCTTTATAGATGTTCTTGCATAGAGATGCCATATCTTAGTGCCAACACCTCTTATTCTAAAGTATGAACCAAATTATGAAACCATCTGAAAACATGTACAATTATTTTGCTTTGGTTTATGTTATGAATCTGTTACATGTGTTCTTTGTTCTGGCATGTTTTAGGTCCAATGCTTTGTCGTATTGTAGTTATGCACATAACATGTTAGACTATTTTTCTTTGATATTTTATTTGGATCCAGGTTGATCTTTTGGGTGATGAAGTCGAAACACTTTTAGGCCTTCTTGAGAAGATATATATCTCTTGATCATTACTCGCCCATCTTGCAACATTACCTGGGGGTAAGACAAGAATGATTTATTTAACAAGAATATTTCTCTATCTTTCGTTTTTCAAAAACTATATAACYGTGCCTCTAATATGAACACCCCTGTAATGCACACAGCAACCCTGTGCCTCTAATATGAACACCCCTGTGCTTGCTATAATGCACACAACACCCTTGTGTCTGTTGTAATGCATGTACTTTGTTTATGTAATTAAGGACCACCATGCACCCC
>NC_037528.1:46125314-46130328 GCF_001531365.2 Cynara cardunculus var. scolymus
GGTAAACATTATTGTTGTATCATCCATAGGGAATAATGGAAGGCTTACTTCTAGACTATCTACAAATTTTGTGTTCTCTTAAGAGTCTCGGAAGTGATGATAATAAGTTTATCAGGACATATACAGATTGTGTACTCTTAGATTAGATCTAGGATTCTGGCTCATGACATGGCACATTACCAAATATTGCACTTTCTTTGCAGATATGCCTCCTAAAAGTGTCAAAGACTTCGGATCCCACTTACACTCACAGTTGAAGGAAGCAATTATTCAGGTAATGCAATTTCAAAATAACTTGCATCCTCTCACCCTTTTTCCTTTGAAGACATATAGATAGTCCAAGTTCAAAAGGTTCAACCCCCCCCCCCAACATGCATACTTTTGTAACAAACCTAAAACCCATTCATTTTCATTAAGCCATAAACACAGTGGTAAGCACATTCTTGCATTCAAATGACGCCTTCAGCAACATCAAACCCTATAAACATCAATCAACAAACACATCACAGTTCATTAATGGATTATGGCTGAATCTAGACTGCATTTTTTAGTAATACAATACAAACAAAGTCAGGCCCGTTCCTGACATTTTATGGGCCCTGGGCGAACTTAAAAACAGGGCCCACGGCAAGAAACAAGACTTGTAGCAACGATTTTTGTCGTCACTAAAAGTTCACTTATCATCAGAAAGAGTATATACCAACATGTCATCATTATAACTTATGGTGGAAACATGTCATCGCTAAAAAATGCATCGTCAAAACTCACTTTTCTTGTAGTGACTCTCAGTAAGTACGAAAAAGAAATTCAATAAATGTCTTACATTAGTATAAAATTGAGTACAAGAAATACTAATAATTTACTGAGGAAATAAATCCTATTTATCTTATTATATATATATATATATATATATATACACACACACACACACACATACACATATAGAGTTTGTTTCAAATACAACCCGTCGTATTTGTACAATAATGCAACCCAATATATTGAGATATTTATGGAAATGATGAGAGTTCATTTATTATGATTTGAATATTTATGGAAGATGAATATGGTTTATTAATTATGATTGATACTTTATATTAGGAAAAAAATAAAAACTTCTATGAAATCACATATTAATCAAATGAAATGGACGGTTGAGATTGAGTTGTATTGGTTGTACAAATATCAATGGTTGTATAATAACCAACCTCTACACACACACACACATATATATATATATATATATATATATAAGAGTACTTAATTTATTTATTTTTTGATTAACCTGGATATCCAACTAGCTATGCGAGCCGACTAATCCCAGGGCAACCACCTACTTTGCAGGTAGCCCGAAGTCACCGCATTTGAACCTTCGTGGCTACAAGGGGATTTTTGTTTCTTCTTGGATTTGAACATGGAACATCCAAGCACTTTTGACCTTTAGAGCCAAGCTCAAACAAATCAGGGGGTTACTTAAATTTACATACTTCTTATTAGGTAATTTGAAACCAAAAGTATAAAAACTATGATTGATAATTTTTTTTATAAAAAGTAAGAATTTTTTAGTTCATAACAAGAAATATGTGTTATTTTGATACAAAAAGAGAATTTGTGTGAATGAAGTAATCGTGAGGGTCAATGAGAGATCAATAATAAAGAAGATTATCAATATTTTCTAAACAAGTAGACAAATGAGGATCAATAAGAATATATGAAAGAAAAAATGATTCATTGAGATCTAATAAGAATAAATAATGAATTAAACATATAATATGCAAGCTCAACAAATGATTGTTTGAGTACTTAAATAGAATCTTATATCAGTGGAATCCCAATGAAAGATATATAAGTCAAACAATTGATGAAAATATTTAAATTTTATTTTTTCTTCTTTTTTTTGCTCAACTAAAATAAGATGTTAAGATTAAAAGTTTATGGAACATGACATATATAAGAGACATTACTAAATACATTTAGTAGAAAAAATTATTGATTAATCACAAAACTATGAAACACATCATAAATTATAAGAACAATAGATTGATTGTCAAACAATAGTAAAATATTTTATGTAGAAGCAAAAATAGATAACAATAGTCAACAAAAACAATTAGAACAACATAACCAAATAGCAATTGTCAGTAGAAGTAGAAATTGATAAAAATATCCAACAAAAATATATAGCAATAACAAGCACATGATATTAATGTTGAATTGTTGAAACATGAAAACAATCAAGCATATAGGAATAACAATAACCAATATCATTGGACCTTGTTGAAGATAACAAAATTTTAGAGAGACAATAAACAATAGCATATAATGAATAACCAATTAATTTTTTTATTTTCTTCTCCAATATAATTAGTTGATATATTTTTTGGCCCTTATTATGTACTAATTTTTTTTGCTTCTTATTATATGTTACAACTTTTTTTGGGTTTCTTTATTTCATTAAATTTTTTTAGATTACTATTGTATTTTTTAAAAAAATTGGGCCCCTAATATTTTTGGGCCCTGGGCGTACGTATAAAGAAACCAGCTTTTCCTCGAGACCACCAATTTCTTTCACATTGAAGTTGTTGAGCATGGTGATGTTGGATATGGTGGACATGGGCTTTACCTCCAAATCATCCATAATCATATAAGTCACCACCCCCTTCACGAAACCACCGTCCTCTGCTGTCAACTTTTCTGCACCAGAACCATCCACATAGGACAACATTCTGTTTAACAGCTTATGACAAAAAGGACAACCAACAGTCGGATCATCAACTACATATGAATGTGGTTGATCATAATAACTACTACTACAACCGTAAAGCTTCTTAGCCATGGGAGCATCATCATTGGGTAGCAACAATAGTGGGAATTGAGTCCCAACGTTAGCAATCTTTGGGTTCAAAACGGAGTTTTTGCTTTGATTTGGTTGTATATAAGTATAACTTAAATCACAATGATCCAATCAAGCCTATATAACAACGCCAAATGATAGGAAGTACAAGATGGTGGTGCATTCTCTATGTCAGGTCCACTGGCACCAACATGTTATTAGATTAGTACATCAAAACATATGCTAATAAGCCAACCTCTGAAACTAAAAGTTCTGTAATATGCCTATGAAATGCTTTTCTTGACTATGTTCATCAAATCTCCAAGCATCAAACAGCTATGTCGGTTAACTCTTTATACTAAAATGCTATCACCCTTTTTGTGGATGTCATTAATCATCATATGTTCACTCATTCAGAACATACAAGACTGTGCAAATTGCCTAAATAGACTGTGCTGAAACAAAATTATGGTAAATTTACAACTATTATGTGCTATTGTTATTTTTACTTGACTGGGGATGTTTGGTTCAGACAGGAATGAGAAGTTTTTATAGCTGTTAACAACCAAGTTAAACACAGTTGGAACCTGAACCATAGAATGAATTTTAACTAGAATTGGAGGGGTGCGCCAGCCTTGGCAGTAGTTCAAAACCAAGGCGATACTCAAAGACCCCAACATGCATACGAATTAGGTTGCATGCAAAATATGGGAAGATCTAGAATAGGATTGATTAAACTCAATTGAAACGAGTCTTTTTCTACAACGATATGTTTTCCTTTGGGTTTCAGCAACTGGAATTCACTAAGGGGCCGTTTATAAATATTTACCCGGTAAGTGTGGATCGGGTAACTTTCCTCACTTGATGCACATGGCAAGGTCTGAAAATCTTACCCGGTAAGAGCGATGATAGGGATAGAGAGTCTTACCTGATTAATGATGTTGAGGACTCTTACCCAAGTAAGCGTTTACCGGGTAAATTGTTGCATACAATATTGTTTTAATATACTACAAAATCTTATTTGGTAAAATAGATTATAGTGTTGACTCCTACCGGTAAGTGCTTACCGGGTAAGTATTAGGGTAAACGGCCCCTAAGCTTCAATGGATATGTGTAAGTGCTTACCAGATAAGTATTCAGCTCAATTTTTTACCCATATGCCCTTCTCCAATTTTATGCTCTACTTTTTGCAAAATGTTTATCAATATATTAGAGTGAAGGGTTGCAATAGTTTTTATGTTCTTTATGCCTGTTGTCTAGATTTTTTTGGGTCTTTTATGGTTATTGTGGTAGTTTTATTAATGATATTATGTAAAACTGTAATTTACTAATGAGGGAATTTTTTTATCAAAGAAGTCATCATAATTTGGTTTAAGTAGATCAAAGTTGGTAGCAGATCAGTGCATCACTGACCAAACATTATTATGGTTTTGGCTTATTAATTAGTTTTTGAAACAAGAGGATGCTTTTGTAAAATTAGGTACAAGTCATTCAAGCAAGTGTTTTAAACCAGGCCACCACCAAAAATAGGTGCTTACAGGTTTCCTTTTATGTCCTCAGTCCTCTTCTTCCTTATTTCATATCTTTCCTGCGCCAAAACTACTTTGGTTATGATTCAGAGCTTCTTTTCCCTCTACTTAGGTTTTTCGTTCTCCATATGCAAATCAATAGGGTTGGTTTTATCACTTGGTTCAAAGGAGTAACAAGGTTGGAATGGTGGATATGGGTCTGTTTTTTGTTGCTGGTAGCCACTTTAATTGAAGTTAATTATGTTATGATCAGTTCCTACTTCTGCTACTGCATTAAAGATGGTCATCATATCTTGTTTTGTAGTTGGAGCCATAGGGTGGTTTATTAAATTTGTTACTGTCTTTGGTGTTATGATTGTGACAATAGCTATATTGTTCATCATCAGGCTTGGTTTTGTCATTTGGCCAAATTTCAGCAGCCTTCTGGCCGTTTGTTTGCCGTCAATTCTTTTGGTTCTTAGATTTCGAGGGATAAGGACGATTTCTTTTTGTTGGCTACTATTATGCTCATGTTCCAACATTCCTATGCATCTGTTGGTTTTACAATCATTTGGTTCAAATGAGTAATAAAGTTTGGGATTGTATTTGGTTGTTGCTAGTCATTTATCTATACTATTTTATAAAGCATTTGGCTAAAACTCTTAAAACTCTTAAA
>NC_037528.1:46134523-46137994 GCF_001531365.2 Cynara cardunculus var. scolymus
AATTAAATTATAAAAAAATTAAATTAAAAAATTACACAAAAAATGAGGAATTTCAAATAGTTAATTTGATACTAATATCGATATATTTTTGTCAAAATTTTATGATATCTTCAAACATATATTTTATTCAAAAATAAAAACATCATCGCTTTCTTAAAATCACATAAAGTCATATTATAACATCGACTGAAATAAAGAATAAAATGAAATATTATAATCACGATGTATCTCGCTGCATTGCACGAGTATGCTTCTAGTATTAATTGTGGAACTAGATACTTATTAATAGTGATCAGAATTAATCCAATGCATAAGTTAACCAGGCCATAAAAGCAAAGACATTACTTTCGAGTAACATACCCATCACCTGACTTTCCCTTCTCTGATAAGCTTCGGGATACAACTTCAGTAGCATAAAGTGAAGCAGCCACATATACATGGTGAATGGGACAAATACGAGTTGGTTTGATTATGATAGTTTGAAACAATGTGTAATTGTCGAAGCACCAATTTGGGAGTCTTACCTGAAGGTACCCATTATATATTTCATGCTATATTTGTAGTTTTTATTTGATATCTTTGTTAATTAAATTTTATGGCATGAAATAGGTACATAAAGAGGCGGCAAAATGGAAAAACAAAATATTTCCACATTTTGAAGACATGTCTATTGTTTTTGGAAACGATAGAGTTCAAGGAAGTAGAGTTAGGGATGTGGTTGAGATGGAGGAACAAGGGAATCTAGAAGAACAACAATCGGAGGACACGGAAAGTAGCCATAATGTACATAATGCTACAGATATATGAAGGGAAGAAGGTTCAAGTCGAGGTAGTAAGAAGAGGAAAACCCAAGTTGAGTTGGATTTAAATGTAAGCCAATGTAAATCTCTTATTTAAATGTATTTTTCCTTTATTGCAAATAGTTCCTTCGTTTGAATTGGAAGTTCATTGTTGGTTACTGATTTTATGTATTGCAGTTGGAAGTTCATTGTTGGAAGACTCAAAACTCAATTCAAGGTGATCCATTGACTGGTCTAGGTTTCCCACATACCCTTTCATTGAAGATCTTCATATTCTCCGGTACTCGATTTCCCACATACCCTTTCATTTATCTATACTATCTTATAAACCAGATTTTATAAACTGGAGTTTGCGTCACTTTATGGAATGGTGGATGCTATGAGTTACGGACTGAGAAACGCAAGGTTTGGCTTGAGCAAGTACTTGTCATTCAAACCTGTTGACGAGATCATGCCTTACCTTTTACGAAGAGTAGAAGAAAACAAAGGGCTGTTCTCATCTTCATATCTTGATCGACATCTGACGATGTAGGCCATCTATATAAATTAATAGTTGTTCTCTTTAAATATAGACTCTACCAGTAACACAAATATTGAATAGTGTTAATCAACTCAACAGACCTGCCACAACGGGTTCTGCATTTCAATATGTGCCCACCACTGCAGCAGCATCAACAACAGATTGGACAATCTCAGCAACAGGTTAGCCATATAGTTCAAACCCAAGTACAATTGAATGGCTGATAAAATCAAGCAAACAAAAATGCAGTGCCCCTGCCTCAAGGAGCCTCTAGGTGTGTTCAGAGATCTAAGGTTTTCAATTAGGTATTAGAAATCATGTCTTTTACTTAATTCTGGACATCTTTTGGGTTGCCCATCCTCTTACGTGAGTTGTATTTGGTTTCATCTGATACTACCACCCCAAAAGTTACAGTTGCTGTTTGCACACAATTCAGATTTGTTACATTAATATCACAGTAAATGTATAATTATTTTCCCATCTTCTTTGTCTGTCACTTCTGTACTGTATGCCATTAGCTAGCAGGAGTCATTATAATCAATCTTTTTGTATGCAATTAGCAATTTAGCAGGAGTGGTTTTGCATTTTAAATGGATCATGTTGTTTTTTGTTTATGGAAGTTTGTTTTGTTGTTTGCCTGTCAAGACAGTTTAAAGCTTTCTTTGTATAACTTCATATTCAAATAAATAACCAGAGTAGTAAACTATGACTTGTAGCTCTTCAATAACATTAAAGAATATGCAACATGATGCAAAATGCTTATTTTTTCTTCTCTGTATTTAGGAAGCATTTTCATCATTAGGAAGTTTGTGGGTATTGGCAAATTGTACTTTATCTTTCTTTGCATTTATAGTTTCATGAAGTTGATGCTCGAAGATTTGTCTACTGTAAAAAACATGGGTTTAACTAAGGGGCCGTTTACTAAATGCTTACCCGGGTGAGCGCTTGCCAAGTAACATTACATCACCAGATGAATATGGTAAAAGACCAAGAATCTTACCCGGTAAGAGCGAGATGAGGACCAAGAGTCTTACCCGGTAAGTGAGGGCGGCAACTCTTACCACGGTAAGCGCTTACCGGGTAAATTGTTGCATACGATGCCGTTTTGGTGGACTAAAATCTTTCCCGATAAGTAAATAATAGTATTAAATTTTACCAATAAGCACTTATCGGGTAAACGTTTGATAAACGTCCACTAAGATATTCATTGCTCTAGCCTCTATGAAGCCCTTTAAATAGGATGCGTACATCACGGGACAAGATTAAAACAAAAATAAAGAGAACCTGAAAGCTTTATGTTAATTAGTTGATTAATGTGTATAAACGTAAAAGTGTAAATAATGTAGTGTCGTCCATAACTAATTGCTACTAAAACTCAAGTTAAGACATAATTATGTATGACATGCCATAATTCAATATGAAGTTCTCGTTGCAGGATTTATCATCATACTCAAAACTTGATTGTGCACAAGTATGATAATTGACTTCTAGGTGCTTCTTTTTGTCTGGGTATATGCATTGCAGACTAATTACAATGATATAGTTGCATACGTTGCTTACTTTCATGCTTTTTTCTTGAAATTGAAATCAAGTTTTGCATATTTTTAAAGTGAAAACCATCACAAAACTTTATAAGAAATATTCGGATTGTTATTGAGATGATTTTGAAATTTGTTTGTTTAAATGATTAGGAAGTGACAAGACAAAACAAATGAGTTCCACAAATGAGAATGTAGATACAATTTTTTCATCGATAATTTGTTTATAAGAAATATGTTGGATTTTAAATATATTGGATTTTAAATTGTTATACAATTTTTTTCATCGATAGACTGTAATTGGAACCATAACTCTTATTTATTCAAATTGTATTAATATGTAAAGACCAAGTGTAACGCATATTATCGTTAAATCTTTTCTTATAAAACCAGTGAAACTTTAAAATCGTTAAAATTCACGGCTCCCGATGCATTACGCGGGTACACAACTAGTCTATACTATATAATAAAGCATTTGACAAAAACTCTTAAAAACCACTTTTTATACGTAAAGTACCGTTTATTATTGCATATTAATTAAAACTCAAGATTGCAAATAGAATGTGTGTAAGTACAACTTATTACAACTTCATATCTGAATTCGTGTAACTAA
>NC_037528.1:46139863-46141929 GCF_001531365.2 Cynara cardunculus var. scolymus
ATTTTTTATTTTTGGTTTAATAATATGATTTTTTATAAAGATAATAATTAAGTATTTTGTTAGAACTCAATGATTATCCTAATTATATTTTAGATTTTGTATATTTAAATGAGATGTTTATCCTCTATTTGATTATGTTTATCTACAGTTAATTACATGAAGCTTTAATTAGTTGTATTTGTGCATAATTTACTTGTAATCTTGAAATTTAAGTAATATGTATCAATAAACATTACTTCATGCATAAAAATGGTTTTTAAAAGCTTTTATCAAATACTTTATTATATAGTATAGATACTTCAATCAAAGAAATTGTATGTCATGGAATTGGATATTAGAAGATATCCAATAGCTATGCTATAGTTTTTTAAAATATAAAGTATTAAAAGTTAAAATCTTTAAAAAAATTACATTCAACTCTAACAGCTATTCTATGCTATATGTTGTTGACTAAAGATATACAAATGAGATATTGATACGAGATATTCAATTAATCTCACGAAATGTTGAGAGAAATTTTAAGCCGAGTTAAGTGAATAACGGGGAAGTTGACAAAATATAATAACAAAAAGTTATGAATATTATAATTTCTGACTGTGAACTAGTGATGGCCAAATCAGCCAGGTCCGGCTCGGGACCGCCGGAGGACTGGGACAGGGACCGGCAAAGGACCGGCCCGGCCCATGACCGGTAAGGACTAGTTATGGGACTGAAAACCGGGACCGGTTGAGGCTTTTGGTAGTTTCGTGGGACCGGGACTGAGACCGGTTATGGGACCGGACTGGCCCGGCCTGAAAATTCAAATAATTTTATAATGTATTTTTATAGGACAATGTAATTTTAATTATATTAAATCACATTTTTAAAGTGTATTTGAGTGATCCAATTGTAAATTTTATAATGTATTAAAAATATATATATCATTAAAAAAATCTTATTTTTTAATGCCGGGACCGGGTCCGGCGCCCCATAATCAGTTATGAAGTACCTTGACCGCTCCTACCATTTTCGACCGGGACCGGTTATGAGAAAGCTTGAGACTGATTAAACCCGGTCCGGGACCGGTTTTTAGCCATCGCTACTGTGAACTATCATTAGGTAGGAGAGAAACAATTTTTATTGCAACAACACTCGTAGTCATGAAACTCTTTCCTACAAATTTCGTAAACTTTCTTATCTCAATCTTGGATAGGGTTGGATTATGGTGAGAATGAGAACTAAGGTGAGAAGGGTAAAAAAGGATCTTCATTTTTTAATGCACATTAGGGAGAGATGTACCGGATCAATCCTCATATCGAATGCGATTCATGGGTGGGTTTGAAATTAAAAGTAATTAAGGTCCAAATATCTTCTTACGCTTCTCACCTTAACTCTACATCTCACACAATTTTTCACACCATGGTTTATATGATAAAAAAAATCAAATAATAAAAATTATAATGATTGAGAATTACTTATTATAACTAAAAGACAATAATTAAAAATTGAAAGAATAAAAGTCATAATTAACTAATTAATCAACAATATTTTAAAATTATAAAGTAAAAAAGCTACATTATAAAAATCACAAAAATTTTAAAGTATAATTTGTACCATATTATAAATCATTTGACAAAAATCCTTAAAAACTATTTTTATGCATGAAATACTGTTTATTGATGCATATTACTTACAATTTAAAATTACAAGTAATTTTGCATAAATACAACTTATTAAACCTTCATCTTTAAAATCATGTAACTAGCTGCTGATAAAAATAACCAAATACAGGATAAACATCTCATTTCAAATATAAAATATCTAAAATATAATTAAGATAATCATTAAGTTCTAACAGAACACTTAATTATTATCTTTATAAAATGTTATATTATTAAACCAAAAATAAATTATTTCAATATTAAACTTAAATTAAATTATCTATACTATATTATAAAGCATTTGGCTAAAACTCTTAAAACTCTTAAAACTCTTAAAAACTCTTAAAACTCTTAAAACTCTTAAAAACTCTTAAACTCGTTTATCCCTAAACGATTTCATCCCATATTTGAATTCGTGTAACTAAC
>NC_037528.1:46144307-46146646 GCF_001531365.2 Cynara cardunculus var. scolymus
AAATTTTTATGATATTTTCAAATTTATATTTTATTCAAAAATAATTTTTTTTTAAAACACATAAAATCGTATTATAACATCGACAAAAACAAATAATAAAATAGAACATTAAAATCGAAATGTGTCTCGCTGCATTGCGAGAGTACTCTTTTAGTTAATTCTAAATTAAATTATAATAAAAAATTAAACTAGAAAAGTTACAACAAAAAAAACAACAACTATTAAATAATTAATTTGATACTATTTTCGATCTATTTTTTTTAATATAAATTTTCATGTTTTCTTCAAATTCATATTTTAATTCAAAAATAAAAACATTACCGTTTTTTCAAAAACACATAAAATCGTATTATATCGATAGAGACAAAAAATAAAAATTAAATATTAAAATCGAAATTGTTAGGACTGAGAAATCAGTATTAATTGTATTCGTCTTGAAAGATTAACTTTAGTCTATAATTGTAAAAGTCAGCGTGTTTGACTTTCTTAGACTAGTTTGACTTTGACTTTGTTAGTTAGGTTGACCATATAAATATGGTTTAATCTTTGTAATTAGTAGGGGTAGGTGAGCTAATTGTAATATTCAGATTGATAATAGAGGTTTGACTGAATTGAGAGGATTGACTTTCTCTCTCAATATTCATAAAGTGTTCATAGTGTTCTTGAATGATAAATCTATGAATCTGCCATTGAAGGAAGCTTAATATGAAGATTGATCAGTGATTGTGGACACACAATTGGTATCAGAGCAGGATGCAAGAAATCAGAATGAAGAAATCGATCAGATAAGTTTTTCTTATTTTCTGAATTTTTTGTGTTCTTCGTGTTCTTGAGTTTTTCTTTGTTTTTGATCCGTTTTTTCATAAAAAATCTTGTGTTTTGGTGTTAAAAATAGGATCAAAATGTTCGAAATTGAATTGTGAATCTTTGTTATTCACAAACTTTTACGATTTGATCAATTTTAATCAAGATTTGATCGGGTTTTTGTGTTTTAAATTTTTTTTCGTGTTCTTAATTTTTTTGTAAATCCAGTGTTTTTGATCCAATTTTTGTTAAAATTTTTTTTTGTTTTTATGTTTTATGAGTTTTAATCTGATTTTTTTTAGTTTGTGTTTGATTTTTCTTGTTAAACCGCCCAACTTTTAAAGCCCATCTTCAAGGCCCATTTTTTTTGAACGGTATCTTCACATTGCTTCTCAATCTTGAGCGGATAAGTGGAACACCGCACACCATCAATCGATTGGTAAACCGTATGTTAATTGGATTTCTCAAGCGGTATTCAACCTCACCGCTCATCACTTGAAGCCATCCTTCAACTGGTGTTCATCTTCACCGCATATCTCTTGAGCGGAGAACGAGCGGAGAAGAGTCTGATTCGTCCAACAGGTAGGTTTTCCAACTCAATTTTGTCTGGTATTCATCTAAACCGGTCACCTCTTGACCGGATTAGAGCTCTGATTCGGTAAGCATCTCAGTTTCATGTAAACCGATCATTTATCGTGAGCAATTTAGGTTTTGCTTTGACCGGTTTAGGACTTATTGTACATCGAAGAAGTTTGAGCGGACTTCTAATCCGCTTGATTTCACTTATCCAGTTTCCAATTTTATTTTGAAGTGTTCTGTCCGGTTTACACTCAACCTTGACTGATTCTATGTGCGTGTTGCTGTGACTGGGTATAGACATATTTAAATTTTTGATGCTGTGTATTTTGAACTAAGATTGTTGCTATTGTTCTTTGATTTTTGAATTTGAGATCACAGCAGCAGGTTTAGTTTGCAACCGGTCTTTAGCATTTTTTTTTCTACAGCAGCAGCTGTATAGTGTTTTACGCAGGTTTGATCATATTTGGATTGATTCATCCATTCAAGTCAAATATAGAATCAAACAACAGCTTAATTGATTATTATCTGTGTTGGGAGTGGGAGTAAACAGCAAGTGTTTACTCAGATTTTGATTTCTGGTTTACTGGTTGACAGCATCATATACACAGTTTTTGACAAAGCTGCACAGCCATCACGACATACACCAGGCTTGTTTTTATCCATTTCATTTTGACAGCTTCATTCAAGTCTGTTTTGACAGCAAGAAGAAGACAGCAGCAAATTTTTTGACAGCAACTTCATTTTGACAGCAACTATTTTGACAGCATATTTCTGTTTTGACAGCAAAGAACAGCAGCAGCAAATTTTTGACAGCAACCATTTTGACAGCAACCATTTTGACAGCAACTATTTTGACAGCAACTTTCATTTTGACAGCTTCATTTTATGTAATTTGACAGCAACTTTCATTTTGACAGCTTCATTTTATGTTTTTGACAGCAACTTAAAGCTTTCAT
>NC_037528.1:46147226-46148038 GCF_001531365.2 Cynara cardunculus var. scolymus
TTGGTGTGGAGAAACAGAAGAAGAAAGCAAGCAGAAGCAGCAGATTTCTGTGTTCACAGCTACAAATAGAACTGTGCAGGTTGTGAATATAGGCAGCAGCAAAACAGCACAGAGTACAGGACTTGAGAGCTTCATCTGACTTGTTGATAAAAGGACCAGCTTCTTTACATCCAGCAGTTGGGGGATCAAGATTAGAAATAAGCAGCCTGTGAAAGCCATATCTGACACTAGACAGACGTGTTGCAGACTCATAACAGCAACAATCTTTGTTTTGAATTGTTGTATATTTGAGACTGGTGCTGATAATTGTACATTGTATTGTATTTGAGCTTGGTTCAATTTGTTTTTGGACTTGGACATTTTTTTTGGGCTTTTATTAGTTGTTTAGACTGTTTTTTAGTTTATTAGTTTTATTAGTTTGTTTGTTTTTTTTTTAGATTTTTTTTGGATCATTGTACATTTGTTTTTGCGTGTGTTTTTCAGTGTTTGTGTTTTTCTGTTTTTTTTTAGCTTTAACTGTTCATATTTCTTTTATCTGATTTCACTGCATAGATCCTTATCTGATCAATCTATTTTTTTTGAAATGGCAATTTTTTATACTAAAAAATATCGTGAGCTTAAAGAAAAGTATGCTCAAGTAGATTCTAGTCTTAGCAAGAGTATATCATGGTCAAATCATATGAACGGTATTCTTCAGAGAGAGAAAGATGAGAAGAGAATTTTGCTAGAAAAGCTGGATGAACTGATGAAACCTTGTGCTGATCCAGAAGAGACAGTTAGGTTAAATAAACAGGTTGAGGACTTAACTACTA
>NC_037528.1:46151308-46170036 GCF_001531365.2 Cynara cardunculus var. scolymus
TGAATACAAAGGGGGAGAATGTTAGGACTGAGAAATCAGTATTAATTGTATTCGTCTTGAAAGATTAACTTTAGTCTATAATTGTAAAAGTCAGCGTGTTTGACTTTCTTAGACTAGTTTGACTTTGACTTTGTTAGTTAGGTTGACCATATAAATATGGTTTAAGCTTTGTAATTAGTAGGGGTAGGTGAGCTAATTGTAATATTCAGATTGATAATAGAGGTTTGACTGAATTGAGAGGATTGACTTTCTCTCTCAATATTCATAAAGTGTTGATAGTGTTCTTGAATGATAAATCTATGAATCTGCCATTGAAGGAAGCTTAATATGAAGATTGATCAGTGATTGTGGACACACAGAAATTTTTTATCTCGCTGCATTACGCAAATATCATTCTAATAACTAAAAATCACAACAACAAAGTAGAAAAATTAAAAATTATAATTATAAAATTATATATATTAATTAATCAACAATATGTTTTTTTTTTCAATTACAGTAAAAGTCCATGGTTTATGCAAATTAATCAACAATAATTTTTCAAAATTATTATAAATAATCTTATTTATTAATTTTATAACTATATTTAATACATAATACTTGTTTTCAAAATACAAAAAAAAAACTGTTTGAAATGGTTTTTATACTTAAAAAATGGTTTATTCAGTAAGTTTTTAAGAGAAAAACTTTATATGGAAAATCAAGTTTTTTTCCCCAAACTTGTCCTCCTAATTAGAAAACACGTTCATTCCATCTACTAGAAAACACTGTCAAATAATTCTTAATTTATACAAACAGATTAATCTATAAGAACAACTTTATCAATACATGATGAAAAACCAAAAGAATCTCTCTTAACACCATTTGTTATTATGAGTTGAGGGTTAACCCAGAATAATATTTCAACCTTTAAGTTGGGGTGTAAATGATGCGAGTTGAGCACGAATATCACCATATTCGACTTGAACTCAAAACCAATTTTCAAGCTCGAACTGGACTTGAAAACTCACGAGTAGTAAAAATCAAAGCTCAACTCGAACTCAATAACTATTTCTCAAGCTCAAACTCGAACTCGAACTCGAACTCGAACTCGAATCAAGCTCAAAACAAGCTTGAACTACAACTCAAATCAAGCTTGAATTCGAACTCAAACTAGAATCAAGCTGGAAACAAGCTCACCCATTGAAATTTATGAAATTTTATGGTCTTTCTCTTATAAATTTTAAAATTTAAAGGTGTTCTTAGTTTTTATAAAACTAAAGGGATCAACTTCAAACTTAATCATAAAAAAGACAAAGTTAGAAATTTCATTTATCTCCCTTTCTTTTTATGACATATTTTCTCCCTTCTTTTACCATCTTTTTTCCAATATGCAACAATTTCACCAACCCTTGTTATAGTTTTTCTTTGTCTTTTTTAATTGTCATTTTAATAAAAAAAAATAATTGATTAATTTTTATAATTAAAAAATGCATAATTTTGTTTAAATATCTAAAAATATAAGACACTTTTATTATTTATATTTTACAAATTTTATCATAAAAACTGATTATATTTTAAAACTGATTATATTTTAAAACTAATTATATATAAATAATCGAGTATCTCACAAGCTTTTTGAGTCGAGTTTTGGGTATCTTAACTCGACTCTTAATATGTTGAGTCGAGTTCAAGCGGTCTTTCCTCCGCCCTTCAACACTCTGCTCCCAAAGAGATGCCTCATCAGGGGGAGGGTTGTCGGCACTAGACTGGGACTTACCCCTAAGCGATTGAAATCGCTCCTATGGTTCACCAAAACAAAAACGGGTGAGGTTATATATGTAAAAATTTCAGCAGTATAACGACAGTAAGTCAAACATAACCAATGCTTGTTTTTAACAATTAAAGCATTCTAATAATAACAATGATAGTCACATTCTCAACCTATCTACTTAGCCTAACGTCTGCCCAACAATGGTAGCCCAAACTAATAGCATCACTATGTTTACTAAAATATATTACCTTAAACCTACCAAACGTATCTATTAACCAAAGTAATGGTTTTAGAAAACTTACATGATACCTAGCAGCTTTSGGGTAACTGAACCGAGGAGGATCGGTAGGCGGGTCAGACGAATCTTGATCGAACTTCTGGTTCGTGCAGTGAGTGCGCTCAAACACCTCAGTAGCAGTCGGCTCACGACCCATTACTTTTGCCTACATTAGACAATTAGGTTAAGTTGTTAGTAAACATAAAGAACGAATTACATTTTCAAAAAAGATTATATACTTACCATCCTGTCTCGATGTTGTGCAATACTGATCGATCCCCCGGTGTGTCTGGATGACACCCCTTCAAACTGTGTGTTCCGATTAACCTTATTGATCATGGATTTCCTTTTCCAAGGCTCGGTATCCCAAACCTATTAAAAACATAACACTTATATAAGACGATACAAAACACATGGCGGTTCAAAAAACTCACAATAGAGATACATACCTGGTCAATCATTTGAAGCCAAAACCTCTTTGGGATCCATACAGGACAATGTAATCTAATCCGTGAGAAGTCCTTATCGTCCTATTGCTGAGCACCAGGATAGGCCTGTGCCACGGCCAAGTCACGTGCAACGCTCATCCAATCTGAGTATCTATTGTGCATGGCTTTGGTCTATAAATCATTAACCATGACATCCAGCTCTGTTTCCATTAGAACTTAGCCTACATACACAATAAATGTATAAATGTAAAAACAATAATCTTGTATATATATAATTACATTAAAATTGGTATACCAACCCGAAAGCGCTAGAACACCAAGTCGTGTGCTTCCTGAGGTTCTTCCTTGCCACGGACCAGTCAGTGAGTTTAAAAATTCCATCGGATAGAAACTGTTCTTATCGTCTTGTGCTTCATCAAAACTATCAAAAGAAGTTATCATACCTCACAGGAGGTAAGCAATTCGTTTTGATTGTTCTGGTTTGAACGGTACAGTGAGCACTCCAAATCACCATTTTCGAAATTGAGGATTGTCCGACAATCCACTTATCGGTGAGATAGAGACTTTTCGAAAGTTGCATTATAGAAAAAAAGAGGGTTGGGTTAATAACTATTCTCGCACTTCATATGTAAGTTACGTTTAACGAACTCTTTTGCATGTCTTCATCGTTTTATAAATCACTAAGATTTATATATATGAGTTTTATGTCCATAGGAGAACATGGTAGAGATTAAGCGGCAAACTAAATCAACAGAAAATCCTCCGGGTGATCTAGAGATTATGCAACAAGTCTTGGGTAAAAGACCTGCATATATTCAGGGATGGTCTAGGGTCTCAAGCACTAGGAGCGATTCTACGAGTTCGCGACATAGCACCGGTGCGTCAGGTCGATTGAGCCACACCGAGATGTCTAATCGACTTGCTTCAACAGAGTCCAAGATTGCTTCAACCAAATCCGAGCTCTTTCTTATGAAGGTTGAAGTCGGTGAGTTGCGACAAATGGTGAGGTCAATTGTATCCGGCCGGTCAGTTCTTATGGAAGGCACCAACGGATAGAACGGAAAGCCATTTTCGACATCCCCCAACAACGGTATGAAGGTTGTGTTTCGGCAAATTAGGATGTAAAATTCATTGAAGGTGAGCATATAACCTTCGTTCCTCACATCACCGTGACTATATTCTATTCCGAAACAATTCAAAGAGAAAACGCCTCCCACCAAGTTCATTTGGTTGTATATTTGAATTAAAGGGATATGATGAACAATTGCTACCATTTTTCTCCTGTAAAATATAATAAAATAAATGTTAAATAGCTTTAATTTTTTTTACCGTGCAATTAAA
Source organism: Cynara cardunculus var. scolymus (assembly GCF_001531365.2). Taxonomy (NCBI): domain Eukaryota; kingdom Viridiplantae; phylum Streptophyta; class Magnoliopsida; order Asterales; family Asteraceae; genus Cynara; species Cynara cardunculus. The sequence goes on from NC_037528.1 coordinate 46,155,129, forward strand.
ATGTGAATATTTTTAACTCACGTGTTAGAGAAATGAGTAGTCTTTGTTCCCAAACGAAGTCCACGAACTCTTGTCAAGCTCCATAGTGCATGTACTTCGTTTAACGATGAAAACTCATCAACATTATATGGGGTGTTCATTTCTACAAGTTTGTTACACTAATCAGAATCTATTTAAAATATATATATATATATATATATATTAAAAATATTAGGCAGTATATATATATATATATGAGTAAGACATGCACATTAACTTTAACCCAAAAAAGTCATCCTTAGGATGCCAATTAAACCTCAAGAATTGAATCAAAAGGGTTACAAGCACAAAGAAACACTGCATTTGTTATGCAGTAGAAGAAACACAGTTTGGAAAGATTGTATTAACAATATAGTTTGTTATTAGTAACCTTCCATGTTGTGCCCTTAGGGTGCGTTTGGTATGCAGACTACATGGGACAGGACGGGACAAAAAAAATAGTCCCATGTTTGGCATGCCATGGACAAAAACATGGGACAAGGGGGTACTATTTTTAATTATAATGGGACAAATCTTGATATTTCTTGTTCCACCAAAAAAGGTGGAACAACATAGGACTAAAGTTAAAACGACAATATTTTGGTTGATTTGTTGTTATTTTACAATCTTATATGATATAAAATAACATTGAACAACATTTAGGGGTAATATGATCATTTTAATAGTTTTGTCTTGTCCTGTCCTAATCGTACCAAACATAGGACAGACAATTAGTCCTGTCTTGTCACGTCCCGTCCTGTCCATTGACTCCAGTCTACGTACCAAACACTACCTTAAGAAACTCGTGTCATTGGTACAGAAGAAATTTCAGCTTTTCTGTTCGAAAGACGGGTAATTTTTTGTCTCTCGTTACTTAATGAGAGATCAAGATAGGTGTTTACTTCCATCTTGCAAAATAATTCAGTTATGTAAGATAGGAAGTTCATTGATTCTTGGACTACCAAAGTTTGTTCTAAAAGTGGTTCGGAACCGAATGCAATTACAGATCAAAAGGCCAGAGTTCTTCGTTGAATGGAAAATCGCGGAAAAGAGAGTTAAATCGTAACACCCCAATTTCAGTATTTTAGTATAATAAAGAAACAACTTACAGTTAGCACACACCTAGCAGCCATATAGCTCACAAGTAGCTTACAATTAGCAGACGTAACTTACAGGTGGCTTACAATGAACTTTTACCTCGTTGTAAATAGTGAGTCCCTGAACCTTTTTACCCATCAACGAAAGCAGAAAGGAAATTAAAGAGCTAAGTGATGGTAATTGAAGGTTAAGAAGTCGAGATACATACAAGTCCTGAACAGGGTGTGCAAGGTAAGTAAGCAAGTCGTGGTTAAGCTAACCAAGTGAGTATTATTATGCGAGTTACTGAGATACATGTGTGTTATATAAAATGTTTTATGCATTATGAAGAGTTTGGAAAGATGCTTTGGCATGTTTGTCTTGCATAAAAATGATGACATGTTTATATAGCAAGGTGTTTATGATGTATTGAAATGACAACATATGTTTTACATATAGCTATGAAAGTTTTTATGGATCTTAGAAACGACCAAGATAATTATTCCACGGGATGTCACAAGGAAGGATGGATAATGGACCTTGACAGACTGAACTCAACCCAGCTCGGACTCACCCAACTGACACAGTTGCTAGATTGAACCAAGGGTATCAAAGTTTCTACTTTGTCCAGCTTTGGTCATATCAAGGTCGAGAAACAAACTTTATAATCTAAGGGGCCGATTTCACCAAAAAATTGAGAGTCGGAGAGATCCATTGAGAGAACCAGAGAATCCATTTTATCTCTCGTGAATTGCCGGTAATTGAGACACCAGGAGATTCATTGAGAGCGGAATGTGGAGAGTAATGTGGGACAACACATGTTCTTTTGTGTGTCAGTATACACGTGTATGTGTGTGTGTGTGCGCGCACGTGTGAGTATAACCTGAACATTTAATGAACACAAAGCACTTATCTTAAGCCTCTTCTAAGAACTTTAATGTCCAAAGAAGCTGCAACTCTTCTAACTTAATGGCAAGACATGGTGTCTTAAAGAACTTCAGAACCTCAATTGGAGATGTGCTAAAAGGCCAACGTCATTAATGATCAAAAAATGAACAGATCTCGCAAAATAAGAGTGAGTTACTTAATTTGTGAGTTGTTTTCAATTTTAAAGGAGATGCAATTTATTTTTGTCCAAAACATGTCTCATCACAACAAATAGCTAACATACGTAAATAATTCGTGTAACTCGCAAATATGAATGAGGATTTCATGTTTTGCGAGCTAGAACTATTATATCTTCCAAACAAAACAAGCAACACGGATTATGCATCAAACGAACGCAAATATATTGTATTTAAAGCAAAAAACTGTAGCTTGCAAAGTAAGAAATTAGGGTTGTGCAAGCTACAAACTACACGCTTAAATAGATCTTACCAAACTCGCAAATTAAGAAAAATCCCTTTAATTTGGTCGTAACATGTGTAATCTATGCTTCATCGATACAGAACTAGTGAAAATCGATAGCTTACCACGTTTGCCATTATGATCAAGTCCAAAAATGATACGAGCCTATTCGTCTGAGAAAGACTCGCGTTTTAGAAAGAGAGAGCGCGGTCATTGTTTGAAAAAGGCTTATATAGCTAATGGGGACATCATCCTTATAGCTTGTAAAATAATATTTTTCACAAGTTGTACTAAAAAATATGTCATTTTGGCAAATTCTTTTAGAAATGGTGAAATCAAATGTATACCACTTCAATGTGGTGGTTATAACAATTATTCCTAATCTATATGTATAGATCCATATAAAAAGAACCCACTTTTTTTATTAACCTGAATATCCAACCCGCTATGCGAGCCAACTATTTTCAGGGCAATCACCTACTTTGCAGGTAGCTCGGAGTCACCGTATTTGAACCTCCGTGGCACAAAGGGATTTCTGTTCTTTCTTAGATTTGAACCAGGACCTCCAACCATATACATATAACCAAGTGTGAATCTACATATCCATATGCAACTATATGAAATCAACCCCCATATGCACAAATATATTAATTAAAAAACCCAATTTTAAAAACCCTAGAATATTTAACAAGTAAAAGTTCAGATACGAGAATAAAATGTTGTGTTTTAGTAATGACTCGTAATAAATCCCACAAATATCAGTCTAATTTGAGTAAAAAATAAAACAATAATATGGAGTTGCATGCAACATAAACCCTAACTGTGAATGTGAACTATAATTGAAAAATAGATGGAAGGAATTAGTTTTACCTGATTATAATTTGAAAAACAATTCCGAGTCCACCGATTCCAACAATCAGGGCAAGATCAGCGCCATGGGATCTTACGTTTTCGAGGTTTGTGAAAAGAAAACAGCTCTGTAGAAACTCCCCCATCTTCCATGGCATAAACTCGTATACTGTTAGGTTGATCCAAGCACCTCGAAAGTAAGTGAGATATGAACGATCGGGAAAGAAAAAAAAAGAGCCTCGCCGGCGGCGGGGAATCGGTTTGAGGAAAGAGATTCAAGAAATTTGGTGAAATTGTAGGGTGAAAAGCAAGATGAAGGAGACACGGTAAAAAAAAGATTGAATAAATAAAACTCAAAAAATTCTTTAATACATATGCTATATTATAAAGCATTTAATAAAATTTTAAAAAATTATTTTTTATACATGAAATATTGTTTAATTATGCATAAGTACAATTTATTAAACCTCCATTTTTGAATTTGTGTAACTAACTACAGATAAATATAATCATATCTATAATATCTTATAAACCATTTTAATGCACAAAATACTATATATTTATGCACAAAGTCTTAAAAACAACTCATAATTCATTAAGTACTACTACTTTATGCATTTAGTCTTAAAATCWYTTAATCTACAATTAAAATAACATATAGTACAAGTTACCAATGCACATTATTACCTTTTCTTTTCATGTTCCCAAGATACTTTTGACACATTTCACTTATGTCTTCACCTTCTCATACCTTTATGTATTTTCCTCATCCCCCAAGGTAAGATTCAAATTGATATTCACCATGAGTTATTAAAAGTTCTCATATTCATTTTCATTCAATTGCTCTAGATTTATCGGTCTCGTTCTCAATCTCTTGATTCTTTGTTCTTGATGTAAATCGAACACATTTGTGGAGTCGTTTAAATATGTTGGATTTTAAATTGTTGTCCAATTTTTGTCATCGATGGACTGTAACTGGAACCATAACTCTTTTTTATTCGAATTGTATTAATATGTAAAAACCAATTGTAACTTATATTATCGTTAAATATTCTCTAATAAAACCAATGAAACTTCACAATCGCTAAATTTTACGGCTCCCGCCGCATTGCGCGGGTACACAACTAGTACAGGATAAACATCACATTTTAAATCTAAAAAATCTAAAATATAATTAGGATAGTCGTTAAGTTGTAATATAATATTTAGTTATTATCTTTATAAAAATTTATATTATTAAATAAAAATAAATTGATTCATTATTAAACTAATAGAATACTTAATTATTATCTATATAAAAAGTTATATTATTAAACTAAAAATAAATTGGTTCATTATTAGACCTAAATTAAATTATGATAAAAAATTTGAATCAAAAAAATTACACAAAAAATGAGAATTTTAAATAATTAATTTGATACTAATATCGATATTTTTTTCAAAATTTTAATTACAATATCTTCAAAATCATATTTTACTAAAAAATAAAAACATTATCATTTTCTCAAAGTCATATAAAACCGTATTATATCAATAGACAAAGAATAAAAAAAAAACAATAAAATCAATATATATCTCACTGCATTGTGCAAATACTCTTCTAGTTATAATAAAAATTAATCTGTTTTTCTTTATCTCCATAAAATATTTATTTTGGATTTAGGGGTATTTGGAATTGTTTATTGCTTATGTTTTTCTATAAAAGCACTTATCAACATTATAAGTCAAAATGGTTTAACTTCTTCAAAAACTTCTTATTATCGGGCACCAATATGAATTATTTATCCAAACACTCAAAAGTGCTTAATACTGGTGTCACAGCGAAATAAATCAATAACTTGTTTTTTATAAGCAATCCCAAACACCCCCTTAGTCCTTATGGTATTTAATTTTTTTTTTTTTTTTTTGCCACCGTCTTTCTGACTATCGTTAAATGAAAGGGTTGTTTTAGTCTTTTTGTTTATTTTCTATATAAAAAAACAAGATATTACTTTATGATTTGATTTGTTTAAACTGAAAAATTAATTATATTAAATACGATTTTATTTTATTGTTTTAGTATTTTTACTTATTTGGGTATGAAAATCTGGTAGAAGTTTATTAGGATTTGTTCAATTTTAAGTAGCAAAGATGATAGTATGTATTAATATTTTTGTTTAAAATCTAAACAGTTGATTTTGAGTTTTTGAGTGAAAAACAGTATGAAAATTGGAAACTCTAATTTTAGGATGATAAAATAGGAGTTCATTCTTACTGGTTTTTAATGATTTTGGTTTTAAAATATCGATAATAAGCTTGTTTAATGTAGTGATAGAAAAAGAATAATAAAATTAAATCGTCTTTGACATAATTAATTTTTAATATAAGCAAATCAAATTATACAACTATTTCTTATTTTATTTGCTCTAAATAAAATAAGAGCAAATAAAATAAGATATAGTTTTGTGATTTGATTTTTGTGTTTTTAGTGTTAGGTTGGAGATGGTCTTAGAGCATCTCCAACAACTTCTGTAAAAAAAGTGAGTTTTTGTTTTCTAAAATGCTCCAACAACGTTGCTATCTTGTTACTAAAATAGAGAATCATGGAGAAAACTCTAAGTACAGAGAATTCTCTAAAATTTGATGTTAGAAAAGATATGATTATGTTATTCAATTCCACATATCGGATTGAGTTATTATTGTTTTTTTTTTTATAAAAAGTTCTTTTTAAAAAAAATACTAGTTGTGTATCCGTGTAATGAGGCGGGAGCCGTGAATTTTAACGATTTTGAAGTTTCACTGGTTTTATTAGAAAAGATTTAACAATGATATAAGTTACACTTGATCGTTACATATTAATACAATTCGAATAAATAAGAGTTATGGTTCCAATTACAATCTATCGATTGAAAAAATTGAATGAGAGTAAAATCCAACATATTTAAACGACTCCACAAATGTGTTCGATTTACACCAAGAGCAAAGAATAAAGAGATCGAGAGTGAGACCGAGAGTTCTAGAGCAATTGAATAAGAGATGAATGAGAGAACTTTTAATAACTCATGGTGAATATCAATTTGAATCTCATCTTAGGGGATGGGAAGAAGGCATATATGTATAAGAGGGTGAAGACATGAGTGAAATGTGTCAAAAGTATCTTAGGAACATGAAAAGAAAAAAGTAATAATGTGCATTGGTAACTTGTACTATATGTTATTTTAATTGTAGATTAAAAGATTTTAAGACTGAATGCATAAAATAATAGTACTTAATGCATTATGAGTTGTTTTTAAAAATTTGTACATAAATGTATAATACTTTGTACATTAAAAATTGTTTTTAAGACTATTGATAAATCTGATCTATAAGATAGCATGAATATATATATTGGCACGATAAATTAAAAGATATTATAATAATATATAATTTATATTAAAATCTTTAAAATAAAAAATCTAATTGATGAATGTAATATTTTTAAAAAATTTATGTTTAGATTCTTTATTTTAAAAAAATTATCTTAAGGTTTACCAAATATATGTATCTTGGCTATAATTTTACTTTTTTATTTTTGTGATTTTGCTTACACTTTGGGTTTAAAATATCAACCATTTTATTTTCATGGTATTTATAATTTATATTGTAGGGTTGGATTCATGTGAGACCAAAAGTTTTTTATAAGAACCGTAAGATCAATTTATGTTCATTGATCAACTTTATAAGCTAATGATCTAATGGTTTAAAGTTGCACAGTGAAAATTTTGTAATTATTGAGAAATCTCGTGATGTTTATGAATGTTCATATTGTCAGATTGTAGATCTAATCCAAAGGTTGAAAATTGATCTTAAGGGTCTCACAAAAAACCATTGGTCTCACATAATCCCAAGTCTTATATTGCAAGCTGCTTAAGTTACATGATTCATGTTTATAGTTTAATCAAAGAAAATATTTTCCCACAAAAAAATGTTATATTTTTTAAACATAATGTAAATACTTAGGAGGCGTTGGAGGTATTACGCAATAATCAACGGATATAAAAATAAAAGAAGTTGTTTGGCGTTCTATAATATAATGGGTTCATTCCTCTAGAAGCTCAATTTTATTCCTGGTTAAAGGGGAATGAAAATTCATTCCCATTTTCATTCCTTATTATTCCCATTTTCATTCTTCAGCATTAGCCAAACAGACCCTTATATTTTGTATCCATGATCCTAACTCATGTCCAAGGGGATCAGTTGGGCCATTTTTTGGCATGGACTTCATTAGTTCCGATAATTCGCGGTACATGGATTTACGGTATATTACTAGGTCGTTTATCAAACGCTTACTTTGATAAACGCTTACTAAAATATACTACGTTAACCAATGAATATGGTAAGGACCAAGAATCTTACCCGGTAAGAACGAAGGGATCACCTGTGTTTGTCGATAGGGATCATTTACGACTTAGAAATGGTTAAATAAATATTCTAACTCCAAGAACCATATTTACCATTCCTGAATTATAATTCCAATTCTCTATCCCTACCGCAGTTTAGAATGCCCCCATCTTCACCTGCAATACAAAGAATGTTTTGGTTGGTTTTTCATTAAGTCCTAAATAGATCAATATGTCCTAATAGATTAGGAAGATTTTTGTTTGGGAGGATTTTTCCGTAAATGAAATGAGCATGTCTTTTAATTGGGAAGGGCAGGTTCGGGAAAAAACTTGGCTTTTTGCATAAAACTCCCCCTAGAAACTTACTGAATAAACCACTTTCTATATCATTAAACCACTACCAAACAGTCATGTATAGTTGACTGAATAAGCTATGAGTCCTATTAAACTCATTAAGCTGCTAACAGACAAGCCCTAACATTAAGTATCATGATATAGTAATAAATTAATAATAACATGAAGAAAGAAAACATTCCATTTTCAAAACATAACAAACCCAAATAAAAGGAACCAAACTGACTTCTGAAATTGCGAATAAAACCGCCTACGTTTATACCGGTTTAAGAAATAAAACACGTTCCGAAAAGAACTGGTTACCAGAACCAGTTATATTGCATATAAATGTATATACATGTATGGGGTATATCGTCAAATTTACATACATATTCTTCGTTTTTCTTTTCCCAAATTTATCGACTGAAATACGGTGCATAGATACAAGAAAGTTGATAGTGAATTACCCTTTCAGGAAACAAAGAATATAGAGCGGGAAAGAACGAACATATCTGTCAGCCTTATTTGCTCGAAAGGATAGGAGACATGGTATCCCACCGTGTTTGTGCCCAACAAGTTGAAACTTCGAATTAAACCCATATATCACCTGCAATTTTACAAGACTTGTGAATTTCAGCACATATGTTGGGAATTTTTTTAATAACTATGTGTGTTTGAGCCAGCTTGAATGTACCTCGACTAATCCCATAAGGTCCTGAAGTTGACAATTGGAAAAGTCGGGAAAACCTTTATTGGCACTGAGGAGACTCGAATTGGTGATCAATGGTCAGCAAACTCAAAGTGTGACCAGTTGAGCTTACCCTCAAGGGTTAGAAATGGCCTTTAGCTGATCTGGGGGTCAACAAAGTTCTGATGGCATGCACACGTTTAAAAATAGAACGAGGTTATATATATGGCACCTGCTAAAAATACGACCATTTTTTTTTGTAACAGTGGGTGTCCGGGCCCACTTACGCGCACCTCGACTAAATCATATAGGGTGCTGAAGATAACAGCCAGGAAAATCCAGTGTCTCTGAGGAGACTCGAACAGGCTATTAGGGAATGACTCGTTTCAAAAAATAATCTGTTAGCCCGCATAGTCATTCGCATCCAGCATCAAGTCTTCGGATAAAAGAAATATCATGATATCTGCCCACCCACATTGCTGAGACTCAGATTAGCAGGGACTCGGAAAGGTGGACTTGACCTGTTACAGAAAGTCAGAGGTTAAAACTGAGGAGCAACGGAATTCTCAGACATTAAATAAGAAATGCTTCATTATTTGTGACATAACCAATCATGAACTAGTATGAAGATGTCCATTTTTAGGAGATTGATTGATCTATTGACGAAATCCATACACTTGTTGATGGCTTCAGTCGTAGGTAAACTAAACCAAGCCAAAAGTACCCCGTATATCCCACTTGAAATTAGGGTCTTTTCCTCTTGGACCATTTAATAAACCCGTCTATGATGATTAATTATTAAGAGCAGGTTTGTTATATTGCAGTTTACCAGTTATCGGCATCCTAAACGCACCAGGCACCCATGTTGATATGCAAAAATGGGGGTCAACTGAAATGTATATATATATATATATATANTCTTAGAGTTCTCAACTTAAATCTTGATATATACATACATATATACACACACACATATATATATAGAGAGAGAGAGGAAGTTTACTTTGCAAACCACGTTATTTGTACAAACCTCATTCAACCAATCATAATTTTTCATTTTGTTCATTTTTTTGTAATTATGAGAGGTTGATTAATCATTTTCAATGTGGAGGGTGTTAATCATAGATATTATCTTCTTCATTATTTTAATTTTAGAGAAATACATGAAACAGTTTCATTAAGTATATGAAACAATTTCATAATCATATATGAAACAACTTCATCAAAAAAAAGTATTATATGAAACAATTTCACAAGATTAAACAATTTCATGAAAAAATTTCATAAGATTAAACAATGAAATCGATGGATGGGGGTGGTTTGCACAAATTGGGTAGTTTGCATTTGATCGCTCCTCTACATACATACATACATACATATATATATATGGGAAAATTGTATGAAAAAGTAACATACTTTAACTTTATTCCTATTTTGGGTAACGTACTTTCAGAACTTCCAGTTTGGTACCTAAGATTAAAGTTTTAAACATTTAATTACCCGGGTAACCGGTTGAAGCATTAACCGGTTACCATGCTGATGTGGCGAGTGATGTTGTATCAATTCAGTATTATTTGCTGAAACATCAACCGGATACCATATCACTCACCACATAAACATGGTAACCAATTAATGCTTCAACCGATTACCCAGATACTTAAATGTTTAAAACTTTATATCTTAGGTACCAAATGGAAATTTTGAAAGTACGTCATCCAAAATAGGAATCAAGTTAAATTCGTTACTTTTTCATGCAATTTGCCCTATATATATATATATATGAAACTATCATTGAATGTAATGAAAGTATCTCCGAAGAGTAGAAGCATAGGAGTGATAGCCATTTAAGTATCCTTTACTAAAGAGAACAAAAAATAGAAACTCTATGGAACTATCATTGAATGTGGCAAACACATGCTTTGAGGGACCTAATGCAGACTTCATTCTAATTTAAGTCTACTTTCCCAAAGAGAATGATAGCAAAAGAAACTAAAAAAATCAGAGATGGTGATAAGAAAATCAAGCAAATTAGACAATTCAAAAAACCTCCTGAAAGAAGTTCCTACAGAGAACTCCCTGAACTTGAGAAATGACAGAAACCCTTCTAAAGTTTAGCAATATGACAAATGGGATACATCTTAACTTTCAAGAATCAAATAATGACACTTCACAACACGTCAAACGCCTTTTACTTCTAGATAAAAAGTAATATCCACGTAAAAGGAGGGCTCAAAGAAAGAAAATTTTACAAGATGGGAGGTCATGTGCAACTCTGGAAACATGTCGTCAGAAGGGAAGTGATTGTCAATCATAACATGTTGATAATGAGACATGCACTCAAACAATCAGTCTAACAAACTACCCATCAAATAAATGACATCAAAAGAATACATCAGAAACGCATCAAATCATTCTTACCATAAATGAATGACACCGGAAGCACAGCACAAGCTTGTCCATAGTAGTAGCACAAAATTGTTCACAGTGGCGTACATCAGTACTGTTTCCAGTTTTATTTTAATGGTGAATAGCGTTTGGTTATCAAAATCTTAGCTCTTATACATTAAATGTTTAAGCCTTCCATAAAAGTTATATCCAAAGAGAAAAGACTGAATATGTTTGCATGTTGCAAGCTTGACCATATACATATTCCTAAACAATAATTTATAAATCCTAATGCATCTGATCTATGAGTAGGTGTGCTTCAAAATAAATTAGAAACTCTGTGGGAGTACATATCATGGTCTAGTTCAAATCTAAAAAGCGAATGGTTTGAATACGACAGGTGTATCCTTCTGTGTGTATGAACCAGATGTGTGCCATCAAAACTGTTGGACAATGGTCGTGATTGCGCTGCAAAGTTGTGTTGCAAGGTGGAGATACTCATGTAGTTTATGTTTATTCGGGGTTAAAATGGTTCCAATTATCAGAAACTGCACCATGTAGGAGTGTAGTGGGAAAGTTTAAGTGCACTTATATATGGAGGGAAAAAGAAGCAGGCCACAAACTTGAGACAAGAAACCGGTTGTTTCCATGGAGACCCCTGTGGTTGTGAAAAAAGATAGACTTTGCAGCAAACTTGAGACAAGAAAAGCAAGTTAGGAGCGAGGAGCCACATACAAGCAGAAGCAGGTACAAGAAAGACGCAAGGTAAGAAAAACCAAACACCCCTAGTCCAACTTGGAGCTCTAGTAACTTATCTACCGGCTCACTACCCCTCCCCCCCCCCCTCCTACCTCCCCAGCTCCCATCTATTTAAGCTACCCCACCCCAATTTGCTACCCTAATCCTACGTCTCCTATAACTCCTATGAGGAGTCATGTCCTCCAAAAGGCCTAAAGTTGTTGTCATGTCCAACCTTAGTTGCCCATCCCATGTCCTCCTCGCCCTCTCGACAGTCATACCACCATTTGTCTCCTGCAAAAGTGACACAAACCACCGGAATCTTCCCTCTCAACTTATTTGTGATATGTGCAACTCCCAACCCCGCCCGAAAGACATCATGCAGTATCCTGTCAAACCTGCTCCGGCCACAGGTCGATCTAAGCATCCTCATTTCTACAACCGCAACCTTCCCTCTTTCACATGTTGGATATTCAATTACCTATATAAAGTACATCAATAGATATTTAATATGTAATGGTGTGTTGCATACCGCTACACCAGAATCCCAATTTTCGATGTTAATCATATGCTCCTGCACCAAAATCGCCATTGATTAGTTTTTGATGACCTAAGACATCCTAAAGTAGGAAATTTGTATATTAACTCCTTCCTGGCTATGCTTCCCACTAATGGCCAATTGAGAACAAGTGTTTCAACATTGCAGATGCATGAGGCCATTCGCCCTACACACAAGATTTGTAATTTGGAAGTATAACATATCAGCATAACAACTTATCAGCTCATTGTTTTTTCTATCAATGTATCAACTTGTTGCATTTTATAATATTATGGACTTCTAACCTCTAACTAGATTTAACCCGTGACAATCGCTTTCAAGCATCAAAGTTGTGTGAAATAACAGTTGTTATTAAACACAACACGACAGGGTACAACCAAATATATGCCAAAGATTAATGTATGCTTATGATGTGCACACCTGATAATGCCAAGCATTGAGCTCTTTTGCATGCATTGATGACCTCAAGGAACTGCTTGTCCAAATGCAACATCAAAAAGCCACATCAGTTAAACAGCCACATGGATATCTGCATTTTTATTATATGAAGTATCTCTCTTTGTGACGGGCTTGCCCGATGCAGCTTTCCTTATTTCAAAAGCTTCTTTCAGCATCCCAGCCTTTAGAAGACGTGATACCAATGAATTTACAGTAATCGAATCAGGGGCACAGCCAACTACTATCATCTTCTGGAAAAGGCTTATTGCTTCAATCATTCGCCCTTTCATACAATGCCCAATAATCAAAATGGTAAATGTTAACTTATCAGGGTAGCACCTTTTCTCCTCCATTTCCTTAACAATCACATTAGCCTCATCCACGTTGCCTGCTTTGCAGAAACCATCAATTACAGGGTTGTAAACAAATGCTTTAGGAATAATATCGCTCCTCTTCTTCAATTGTCTTAAGAGATCACGTGCCTCATTTAATCTATTTTCTTTACACAAAGTATTGATGAGAATGGAAAAGGTGTATATGTTGGGATATAAATTTMTTCTATTCATCTCATCCCAGATCTTTAAACCTTGGTGCACTTCTCCTAGGCGACAATGGCCATCAATGATAGATGTGAAGGTGATGACATCAGGGGTACAACCATGATCAACCATCTTCTCGTACATATTTAGTACAGAAACCATATTGCCAATCTTRCCAAAACCATCAATTATGACATTAAAGGTAAAAGTGCTAGGTYTGATTCCATGACTTATCATATCACTAAATAGGACCATAGCCTCTTCCATCTTACCTAGTTTGCAATACCCGGATATAACTGAAGTAAAAGTCACAACATTCGGTGAACAYCCRTCTACCATTGAAGTTTCTCTCAACAAGTCATGTGCTTTATTAACATTGCCAGCACGACAAAATCCATTCAAAAGAGTATTATAGGTAACCACATCAGGCAAACAACCAAACTTCCTCATGTGATTGAAAAACCCAAATGCCTTGTCAACCTCCCTAGCCCTGCACAGACCAGAGATGACTATATTAAAAGTATAAGCATTATGAGAATAGCATTGCGATCTTAAAATAATGTTTTCAAAAAAAGCAACCGCCTCATCCACCCGATTACTCTTCACCAATGAACTCAAAATTTTGTTAACCACAATACAACTGAGCACCCCATCCTTTTCGACACTAGATCGAGAACTATCAACAATCAACTCTTTGGCAACCTCAAACTTACCAGCATTCACAAATGACTTTATYACAAAGCCYAAAAGCGAAYTATCTGGCGATACCCCATYAATCCTCATCAAATCAATTAGCAGTTTGGCYAAATCATGAWCACCMACTTGACTAAATGACCTTAAAAGAAAACTATATGTTTCAATCAAATGAACAAGATTCAACGTATTCTTGGTATACTCTAGAAAACTAAAAGCCAATTTCGGGTTATTCCAATTACTATTCATATGCTCAATAACACTAAAAGCAGTCAAAGAATTTAAATTCTTGCGAAGATAATCCAAAATGCGAACTTCTTCCATTGACGATTTACGTCGAACGTATAAGGTGCATACAACCTTAACAAACCAAACAGAGGTGGCTCCTCCCAATTGCCCTTGAGATTTTGAGATCGATGAAATTCTGGAAGCCCATTGCAACCTATAGAATCTAAACAAACAGAATGGGAAAATATGTGTTCTTGGGGAATGATTCGACCACCTCAATGGCATTGTTCCTAATCTGCCAATGGGGCAACCGAAGAAATCGCAAAGACTCTCACGTACATTTAATCTACAATCAACAAATAGATCACCTGACCATTGAGTATGCCATCCCTTCCGCATCTAAAACCATAACAAACGGTGAGTGAGTTTTGTATATGCGGCAATGAAGAAATCCGACCCATCGAACCAATCATCACCGACGTCAAACCCTCATCAGAACTTTTAAGACCAAACACAAACCATTATAGCAGCCGTGAAAGACGGAATACATCGGCTGTGTGAATCTGCTGGTCGGCCGAGCTCAGGTGAACCTTGGTGAGGCTAGGTTCGGGAAGAGAAGACCGAGATTGGGCTAGCACAGCCCAAATGCGTACTTCTA
>NC_037528.1:46173351-46180312 GCF_001531365.2 Cynara cardunculus var. scolymus
CATTTTATAAAGATAATAATTAAGGTATTATGTTAGAACTCAATGATTATCTTAATTATATTTTAGATTTTTTATATTTAAAATGAGATGTTTATCTTGTATTTGATTGTGTTTATCTGCAGTTAGTTACACAAATTCAGATATGAGATGAAATCGGATAGGGATGAACGAGTTTAAGAGTTTTTAAGAGTTTTAAGAGTTTTTTAAGAGTTTTAAGAGTTTTTAAAAGTTTTAGCCAAATGCTTTATAATATTGTATAGATATAGATATATATATATATATACTATATTATAAAACATTTGACAAAAACTCTTAAAAATCATTCTTTATTAATGAAGTATTGTGCATTAATGCATATTACTTAAAATCTAAGCTTACAAGTAATTGTACGTAAGTACAACTTATTAAAGCTCTATTTTTAAATTTGTATAACTAACTGCAGATAAACAGAATCAAATACAAGATAAATATCTCATTTTAAATATAAAAAATCTAAAATATAATTAGGATAATCATTATCTTTATCACATTTTATTGTTAAGCTAAAAATAAATTACTTCACTAAATCATAAAAACATTTACTTCATAAATTACTTCATTAAATCATAAAACCACAAGGGTGGTGCCTGATTGGTTTGAGCTTGGCTCTAAAGGTCAAAAGTACCAGGAGTAGGGGTGCTCATGGGTTGGGTTGATCGGTTTGAAGACATTTGAACAACCCAACCAAATGCTTGCGGTTTGAAAAATCTTAACTCAACCCAACCCAACCCAACCCGTACGGGTTGGTCGGGTTGATACTTTGGTACATTAAAATATTCTTCTAACCTTGAATATGTTATTTTTCTACTCATAATTTTTTTTCATCATCAACCATTTAATACAATTTATCCATACTTCTTACGTATATCATATTGAGTTAGTTTTTTCAATTTACATATATATGTTCACAGTTACTGGACATATATACGAATGAGTTATATAGAGATGTAAATAAATTGAAAATATGTGTATATGAAGAGCGTATGTGATAGTGTAACTGTCTAATGTATATATTAATATAAATTTAACGATCATATTAAATCCAAAAAATAAAAGAACATCGGGTTCATCGGGTTGGGTTGGGTTCATATAATAGCAACCCAATATCAACCTAATACTTACGATTTGAAAATTTTACAACTCGATTAGACATCGAGTTGCTTTGGGTTGAGTTGTTTCGTGTTGTGTTGGGTTGGGTTGATCGGGTTGGTCGGGTTTTTGAGCACCCCTAACCAGAAGGTCTCAGGTTCAAATCCAATGATGAATAAAAATCCCCTTGTGGCCACAGAGGTTCAAATGCGATGACTCCGGGCTATCTGCAAAGCAGGTGTTCGCCCTGGGATTAGTCGGCTCGCATAGCGGGTTGGATATCCAGGTTAATAAAAAAAACAAATCTTCTATTAAAAAATCATACTCACAACTAGTGAAGGCCAAATCGGCTCGAACCGGCCCGGGAACTCCGGAGGACCGGGACCGGTTATGGGACTGAAAATTGGGACCGGTTGGGGTTTTTGACAGTTTTGTGGGACCGGGACCGGCTATGGACTGGCCCAGCCCGAAAATTCAAATAATTTTATCTATAAATGTATTTTTAAATAATTTTATAATGTATTTTTATAAGAAAATGTAATTTTAATTATATTAAAACGCATTTTTAAAGTATATTCGAGTGATCCAATTGTAAATTTTATAATGTATTAAAAATATATATCTTTAAAAAAATTAAAAAGAATCTTATTTTTTAAAGATAATGTTTTTTTATTAACCTGGATATCCAACCCGTTATGCGAGCCGACTAATCCCAGGATGGCCACCTGCTTTACAGATGGCCCGGAGTCACCGCATTTAAACCTTCGTGCCCACAAGGGGATTTTTATTCCTCCTTGGATTTGAACCTGAGATCTTCTGGTACTTTTGACCTTTGCAGCTAAGCTCAAACTAATCAGACACCACCCTTGTGGTTTAGAAGATTTGTTTTTAGTAATTGCTAATGTCAAATCAGTATTGTTTGTTGATATGGCTGTGAATAATATTAAAATTGTAGGGTATAATTTTTTAATAAGAAATTGTTTATGTCACATCATGTTTTTTGATGTTTTATAACTTATGTTTATAGAAAATGTATGGATAATGCAAAATATAGTTTATGTTATAATACAATAAAATAATTTACGTAATAAAAATATAAACTTAAGAAATTATTTTATAAGTCTTTGTTTCACAAGGTATGTGGATATGACATGTCTTTTTGGTCTCCCAGGTACCTTAAACGATATCAACATGTTAGGTTGTTCTCCCGTCTTCCATGAACTATCGGAAGGGAAAACACCAAAAGTTGACTTCTCTATCAGTGGTAGCAATTGTAATTTAGGATATTATTTTAGTGATAGTATCTATCCTAATTGGACTACATTCGTCAAGTCAATTCCATTCGCTCAATCACCAAAACATAGACTATTTGCAAAGAAGCAAGCGGCTGCTAGGAAAGATGTAGAAAGAGCGTTTGGGGTATTCATATCATCTTGCTATTATTTGTGGGTCATCTCGTACATGGTGCAAACTGTAAAGAGATAATTAAAGAAATAACGAGAACATGTATAATCATGTGCAACATGATCGTCGAAGATGAACGTCATGTCTATCTTTGTCAATTTGATGATATAGACAATTATTTGATTTTACTTTTGTTAGGTTGTGATAGAATTCGAAAACCATAAAATTAAAATAAAACAGCGGAAGCAAACACAACGAAATCACAACCCTCCAGAGATCTGGTTACAATCTTATACAAGTAATAAAAAGAAACAAAGAGGGTGATTAGAAAGACGTTTAGATGGAAGTGAAAAATCCAATAGTAGGATTTTCTCTATTTGTTCACACCTAAAGCTCCAATTATTCGTAAACAACAAGAAACCATCTTTCTTTTCTCGTGTGAATCGCCAAAACATACCACACTCTGATATGATTATGTGTGTGTATGAAAAGTTTTGGCTACCCCTTAGAGTAGGCGTCGATTTTCAGATTTTGAGGGAAGAGAGAGCGGCCGTAATTATTTTTCACTAATCAGGTTTAGGAGATTAGCTTTATATATGTCCCAATCTCAAAAACCTAATCCAAAAGGCCACGACCCATTCTAACATAAGCCCACAAAAGCTTTAGATTAATAACTAATGTAACACCCCAACTTCCACATTTGCATATAAACATGTACTTCGTATAAAAGATTTACAATTTACACCACAAAAGTCCCACTAGTACAAGAAATCTTTTTACAGAATTTACAACTCAAAAATTCCAAAAGAATGTTCTTGTACAATCATATGCATAACAACATGCATCTTCAAAATACATCAAGTAACAGGTTGATCTTCCAAAACAACAAATAAGCATATTAGAAAAATAATTACATTTTCCCCCTTCCCCTTATCCTTTTACCCAGTTGAACCTGCAATGCATATTTTAAAACACAAAATGAGGGTTAGACCAAGAGGTCTAGTGAGATAACCCTTGTTTTGCAACTACAGTGTGAAAATCACCAAAACCTGTTTAAAATTCACATTTGAATCTCCAACCACTTTAAATCAAATATAACTTCAATAAAACAAAACTGCAAGTTATAAAATGATCTTACCACATAAGAAGAATAACCACTCAGGTTCTCACAAATATCTGAAATACAACTCTCAAAGTTCACAAGTCAAAATTGACCAGAGCTTATGGTCTCAACCTCCATAGTCACATAAAAGAGTAACAATAAATAACAATCACAAGAGTTCTTGGTTATTATCAAAAACTTTTTAAGATACAACCAGATTTAAACTTAAATAAAAATTGATTAAACAATAATCAATGAGCCTCCGGGTTTTATTTCAAATCACTACTCTTTGAAATATTCAAAATATGATATCTCAAAATCAATTGAAAACATGGGTAATTAATGCCTCCATCTATAAGTCATTTTCCCCTTCTCAATAACATCTTTGTCATCATTTCAATAAGAGCAATATGTAAATGATACTAAAGCGATGATACTAAAGCGATTTATATGTAAGGTATACGGTATAGAGTATAGATAACGATGTAACATGTAAACACTAATTCAAAGCTTACTAAAAGTCAACTTATATGACAAATGTGACTTAGACATTTCATCGAACAACTTTTATTAATCCATACAGTAACTCATAACTTAAGAAAAATTATCAGACGAATATCCAAATGGATAATAGTTAACTTAGGGGTTGTTTGGCAGTTGATGAATGGTTTGGTGCAAGATGATTAATGGTCAGGATGATTAAGAGACTTCATATGATCTAGTGTCATATAGAAAATGGTTGTTTGGAAACTGTTCCGAATCAACAGTTTGAATGACATAAAATTGCCATTTTTATACCATCTCATGTTGTCTCATGTAGTCGGTATAAAAAACGAATCCTTATTACCATAGAATAAAATAATGTTTTATTATATTATGATAATAATATTTTTTAAAAAAATATTTAATAAATATATAAAATATTTTATTAAAAATATAGAATATTTTAATAATATAATTGATTTTGTAATTTACAAACAAAAAATTTGTTGGAATTGAATATAATATTATTAAGTCATACGGTTGGTCCCTCTTGTTAGTTCAAAATCTGGATATGACCACTCTTTTAGAATAAGTACATTGAGGGTCCTTGTGGTTTGCATTTGTTACAAGTTGGGTCCCTGACACTAACACCAGTAAAAAAACATATGTTAACTCAGGGGTAAATAGATCTTTTTAGTTTTATCTCATTTTTAACGTAAACTTAAAATATTATATATATATATATATGTATATGCATATATATACACCGCTGGTCTCTGTTGGAGCTCGATGACAACCATCGGCACCCCAAACATCCACACGTTCTATCTTCGACCAAACCTTCTTTCTCAGGCCAACATACAACAAAAAAAATAGAGGTGTGACCTCCTTCTCCGATGACAACCACCATTCCACCCCTCCTTCTTTAAACACCATTGTTCCAGTCCCCTCCCCTTTAGCCTTCTCCGATACAACCACAACCACCTTCATTGTCCTCCCACGTCTACCTTCATAGCTCCGATCACTGAGCCCCATTAGTGCATTCCAGCGTGTACTCCAGTCATCATTTTCTGCAACCATGACCGGGTTTGAATCTCTTTTCTTTTCTCTGCTCATCTAATACACAAACCCCTCATAGGCCCCTTCGATCATCTAACACACACACACACACACACGTCCCTCCGATCAAAAAACCTACCTCTCAGTCTTGTAGGTGGTGATGCAGTGATGGTTGGAGTTTGAAAAATAGATAATAAAGTTAAGGGGGTCTGATGAATCTATTCTTTTCAGACGTCATCACCATCTTCGCTAGTTACATGTGAGTTTTCAATTTTGAGTCATTCGATTCTTCTAATTTTTTTCCCACAAGTAGGTTTTGCAAGTGATACATCTGCAAGCGAAGAAAGATGGTTTAGGTGCAGGAATGGGACGAAGGGTGAACACCAGAGAAGACAAATGCTTGCGGTATATGGAGGTCGGAGACAGCACGGGTGAGGAAGACAATTTGGGTGAGAGATGAAGGATTGGAAGAGGGACACGTGGCAAATGTTTAGTGGATGTGAAATTCTTTTTAAAATTTTAATAGAAAAAATAAAGAGGAAGGGGTAAAATTGAGAAAAATGCCCCTGAGTTAGTGGAATGAATTTAACGGTACTAGTGTCACAGGGACATTTAATGTACTTAATTTTGAAAAGGCGATCCACCTTGAAACAAAATGTAAACCACAAGGACATACATTGTACTCATTTTAAAAGAAAGACCATATCCAAATTCTGAACAAATCAGAGGGACCAACAATGTAATTTACTCTAAATTTTTATAGTATTTTGATGTTTAGAGCATCTCCAACATATTCTCTAAAATGGAGAACCAAAAGTTATAATTTCAAAAAATATTACATTCATCTCCAATAATTTTCCATTAAAAAATGTAGTATTGACTATAATATTAAAATATTTCATTTATCTATTAAAATATTATTTTAAAAGTAATTTTGAAAAAACTATTGAACAAAATATCGACTCAAAATTTTAATTTTTTTTTTCCATTTTGAGTAACCTTTCAGTTACGTTGTTATAACTTAGTGAATAACTAGTGTTTGACATCGTACCTGTTGCGCGATGACAATATTTTTTTAAATTATTGAAGTTAGCTAAATGAGTCGATAATCACATTTATATATTAAATTAATAAGAATCAATATTACCTTTGACATATGAATCCACCCACCTCATTTGGATTATCCATATATTTTATACGAATTTTATAAAACAACATATTAATCCCGAATACATTGCAAACAACCTTGAAAACACACTGTTTCGAGTCATTTAGAGTCATAACTGGCTTTTCAAATTTCAACTCTTCATGAAAGTTGTAATATACAGTAAGGGTTTTCTAACTACAAAATACGAGTTTATTCCGACTTACAGTTTATGAGTTATACATTGTCAAAGTATGAGAGCTGCACTGTTGGTAAAATCTGATTTCACAATTTCCCAACTAACTTTTATGATCCCAACTTTGTATATTCAATCAAACGGGTAATTTTCTCCTCATCTACGGATCCCATACTACCCCCCATAAACTGAAAATCCAAAACCCCAATTGCTACGGTAATACCGTTTAGTTGCCCTATGCATGTTTGAACAACCTCAGTTAATCATGTCTTTCTTATTATGTTATACTAAAAAATGATTGAAACTCGTGCGTTTGGTCATTTAGTAAATATACTATTTTTTTAAAATAATATATATAAAGAGTGTTATGTAAATAATATAATCGACAATAATCATAAGTTATTATAAGCGTTATCTTCATTTTATTAAACTATATTAATTATAA
>NC_037528.1:46180412-46184997 GCF_001531365.2 Cynara cardunculus var. scolymus
CGATCACTGAACAAGCTCAGTGTATGATCGCTGGAACTGAAATTACAGATACAGAAATACATCGAAAGGAAAAAGGGATTATCATCAAATCACTAGAGAGAGGATCAACATGTTACATGCTCCTTCATTGAACATGTTATCCAACTCTTTCTTATAATGTTTGAATTCATCATCTTCTGGAAACTTGAACATGACATTTTTAATTTCCAGCTCAGCCTCTAGTCTTGAACTTACAACCACTGCCATCTTAATAAGTATGCTCTGAATATGCTCCTGCATTTGTTGATATTTAAATGAATTCAAATTTGTATAATTGAAAGCAAGCATACGAAACACAATTCACCATTACATTTTTAGCAGTTTCATGCAATGTTTTGTCAAACTCAAACTGGTCGGATAATTTGGTGAGAGTGTAATTACAAACATAAATTGTACCTCCTTATTCAGATGGGTCGGTTTTCACCAATATTCTGTTGGTTTGAAGCGTAACAGGGTTGTATATCTTCACTAGATTCAAGAGTCGATTGTAGAGGTAGTAGCCCGAATCCTCCATCTTTGATTACTAGTATGAGAGTGATTGTCCAATTAGTATACTTACTTATGTCAACAACGTGTTCATACAAACCCATATCGTCTTCGATCGCACATCCTTTCCAAAATCGGTTGTCTATTACAACAATTGATGGGTTCTTGAAGTTAAACACCACCTAATAGTGACCACAGTCCATAATAGGGAAGAAAACCTGTGTGTGTTTAACTGTTACGTAATCTCATGGAAAAAATAAATGTTTACTTAATTTTAAATGCAAAAAAAAAAAGTAAACGCTGACCATACCAGATCCATATTTCGCATCTTAATAACGTCCTTGTCGAAACAAACTGATTTAGCCAGGTAATTGCTGAAAATGTCATACTGAACATTGAAATCGGCCTGCTGAGTCCTTAGCTTCGGATCCCCTTGTGTGTTAGTCACGTAATCAGGGATCATTCATGAAACCATGTTTAGTTCATTGAAAACACTTCATTATTTGTATAAATCTTACCAATACACTTGTATTGAAAAAAAACCGACGAGGTGAATCACGACTTCTATACATTTCCTCCATGTTTAGCAGTTCAGCCCATCCATCAATAACATTGGTGTACATAATGGATTTGGATGCTAGGCTTGCCAAATTGACCTGCAATATATTAGTGCAATTCTCCAATTCAAAGACAATATTACTGCAGGTGTGCAACGTAAACATACACATATGCCATTGATACTGTGTTAGTAATCCCATTTGATAACAATTTAATACAGTGAATATTAAGTAAAACATATTCTTACAAGGTTGATCCAATTTCTGCCAGCGCCTACTCGTGTATACGCCTATCTTCTGCACTTACCTTCATGTCTATAGACCGCCTTACGAACGGTGATCTTAGGTGATCTCCCAAGCAAACACTCCTCCGTGAAGCTGTAACATACGTTGACTTCAGGTGTGTTGTGGTATCGTCTTCACTATGCCATCCGGTGAACCTGTTGCATTTTTTTTAACGTTGCATCATCTACGATGCAAACACCTTTTCCTTTATCCTTTGTACTTGGCTTGGTAACAGTCGATGGTTCTGCTGTCTTGGTCGGGCTTATTCCCAAGTCGAATTGTGGAGGCCGTATATCTAATGCTTCCTTCTTCTGTTCTTTGCTAGAAATTGATTTCTCGACTGTTTCATCACATATCTTATGCAATGTTTGACTGAGCCAATACTGTGACAATGGTGATAGATTCAGGTCATTTTCAGTCGTGGTTTCATCCCCACCACGTTTGCCAACACATCTGTCGCTTGATACACCGATAGACGCCGATTCTACATTATCGGGTAATGCTTTGCAACTTGAATCATGCTACGTAGAGGATTTGAAAATGACATTAAGCTCACCAGCAAGAGTTTTGAAAGCTTCATCCCCATGATACTTGGACTGGCATGCACTAAGACGTTCAATTTCACCCCTTGTAGCAAGAATATGACCTATCATGTCTTTGATCAACTTGATTTCCCCCTACACATCATAGGAAGACAAACAAATGTTAATTCTCAGACAGGAGTGAAACTGTTTCATAACACAGGTTCATGATGTTTAAGATGCAAGACTGTAAATTCTGATGAGGTTTAAGCTAAAGAAATGGCAAATGAACCAGTTTCATGTTCAAGTGAAACAATTTCATATTAACATTGGAATAGCTCTGTGAAACAGCTTCATGTTAACCGTTTTCAGTTAACACTATGTGAAGTAATAATTACATTTAACCTGTGAAACAATTTCATAGTAACCATTTCAAATGCTTTTGTATAGTTTACCATTTAATAGCACAAGTGAAACATTTCAATAGTAACATTGCAACAACTATGTAAGTAACCATATACTCCTTGTGAAACAGTAACATGTGAAATAGTTTCAAAAGAAACAGTTACATAAATAATATGCTACTTTGTGAAGTAAAAATTACATATTACCTATGAAACAGTTTCATGTTAACCTGCAAAACATGCTTTTGTATAGTTTACCATTTAGTAGCACAAAGTGAAACATTTCAATAGTAACATTACAAAAGCTATGTAACAATGTAATAGCTTTGTGAAACAGCTTCATGTTAACAGTTTTCAAGTGAACAAGTTTTATCAGAATTACAATTGAACCAATTTCATGGTTACTAATGAAACCATTTCATATTAACAGTTTCATTGAAAATGATTCATGCAAACAGGTTCATGAGGTTTAAGATGCATGACTGTAAATTCTGATGAGGTTTAAGCTAAGTAAGTTATCTTTCCATTGTGAAGCAATAACTGTTCTAACAATGAAACAGTGTCAATTTAAACTTGAATACCATATATGTAGTTTATGCGGTTTAAGATGCATGATGTTGGCAGTACATACGTTTTCATAGGAAGACAAAAAAGTGTTAAATTTTAATGGAAGTGTATATGTTTCCTACTACAGTTCATATAAAAACAATTTTTAGACAGTGAAACAAGTTCCTAAAATGTGATACAGTTTCATGTAAGGATTGTTCATATTATAAGATTCATATAACAAGTAATAAGTTACTTAGGGGGTATTTGAGATTGCTTATTTTAGCTGCTTTTTGACTTATTTCAGTTTGGTACCGGTGATAAGTTAAATGCTAGTGTTTGGATGAGAAAAAACAAAACTGCTTATACCTGTGCCAAACCGGTAATAAGTAGTTTTTGATAAGTTAAACCTTCCTAACTTGTGAAAAACTGTTTATTACCAGTTTACCATTTCAACCCTGTTTTATTAATGTTTGTTAATTATTGTTCTTATAGATATAAATTTTTGTCAAAAATATTATTATAAATGATAAAAATAATTTTTTACATATTAAAAATCAAATAAGTTAATAAGTCAATAATATGAAAGACTGTCCTTTTTGGTCATTTTACATATATAAGCAAAATTTGCCAAACACTAAAAAAAAACTTATCAGCTTATTGCTTTTTGGTACCGCTATAAGCTAACCCAAACACTTTTTACAAAACTCCGGTTTGATACCACATAAGTTAATAAGCACTTTTACAAAAAAGTATAAGTTGTTTTAAATAAGCAATCCCAAACACCCCCTTAACTAATTGGAAAGGACACTTATGTTGGTCCAATTGTGCATGCTTCCAATTATGGACCATGTAATACCATTTCATTTCGTTTTTCGTTAACGTGTATTATTACCATTTAAATTTCCTTCGGTTACTCATTGTGAAACAATTCATGTAATTCAATGAAGGTAGATCAGTACCTCTCTTTCCACGTCCCTTGTCTCGTCCAACAATTCAGCCGATCCTAGTCCTCCATTGGCTATCTCCCAAGCCTCACGCTTTCTTAACATCTCGAAGCTCCATCCGCTTGTAGCTGAACAATTCGATTACATGATATTGAGTTCCTACTCTTGCTCAAAACTTATCTTTTGTTTGGTTTCTACCTATTATTGGATTTTGAGTCATATCAAGAAAACAATGACATAAATAGTAAATAAAGTAATTACTAATTATTTATTATTATAATATCAATTACAAATTATAATTACTGTTATTAAAAATAGTAAATAAAATATGTTATTTTAATGTGGGATATACAAATTTAGTGTTTTTTAGAGTGTGATTGGAGTCGAGTTTTTTTAATGTTGATGAGCCCACCATATTTGGTGTTTTTGGTGTTCTTTTGGTGATATGATTGGAGATGCTCTAAATAAATTGAAAACAGAAAGCCATGAAAACAGGTCAAAAACATACCGTAAACCCTTAAGGGTTGCACAATAACCACCCCTTCTCTCTTTCTTTCTCGCTCTGTCTAAATATGTCGAAAACAGAAAGCCATGAAAAGAATATGAAAAAATATATCATGGATGTCAATAACATAATCAAATACAAGATAAACATCTCATTTTAAATATAAAAAATCTAAAATATAATTAGGATAATCATTGAGTTCCAACAGAATACTTAATTATTATCTTTATAAAATGTTATATTATTAAACCAAAAATAAATTATTTCGTTATTAAACTTAAATTAAATTATAATA
>NC_037528.1:46185307-46186553 GCF_001531365.2 Cynara cardunculus var. scolymus
AGACTGTTTGTTTTTACGTCTGAAATCTGAAATCTGAATCAGTCAGACTGTTTGTTTTTCCATCTGAAATCTGAATCTGAAATCTGAATCAATAAGACTGTTTGTTTTTGTAAACTGACAGGTGGTGCTGAAGTCTGAAATCTGAATCAATTCATTTCAATTAAATTTAACTGAAATATCCAATCATTTAAACCATTTGTAAACTACYATATACTTTTAATACATTCAAAAAGTYAATTGAAATACGTCAATTGATTCAAAACACAATAGAAAACACAAATAAAAGTCTCATAACAACTAGAATCAATATTCATTTTGTAATTGTGTCGCAATTTCTTCTCTTAAACTAGCCATATATGTTTGGTCAACGACACTCCCATGCGATTGAATCTCTTCAGCCTCATCTTCGTCATCGTTCTGTTGTTCGTTGGTTTGATCATACTCAGAAAATAGCTAATCACTTAAACCTTCCTTCCGTATGAAGTTGTGAACCGGRAAACATGCAATAACGTCTCTTTGAACCTCAAGTGTAAATGGTGCCATTCTTTTCAATATTGGAAAACGTGCTTTCAGGACGCCATAAGAGCGTTCAATAACATTTCTAAGTTTTGCATAAGAATGATTAAACTTTTCATACTTGTTCATTGCTCGTCGACGACGAAAGTCTCCGAGCCAATATCTAACATTACGATACGCCGCCATAAATCCTCGAGTATTTGTATACGCAGCATCACATAGGTAATATTTATCTGAAAACAATAAATAAAATGTTTGTTCAAATGAATATAGCATATATATTACCTGTAAATTCAGTAGTATACCTGAAGGAGGAAATTGAAATCCAATATCACCATCTGTTAAAGCTTCAGACAAAATTCTAGAATCATGCGCAATTCCTTCCCATCCGGCAACAACAAATGTGAAAACCATGTTGAAATCACAAATTGCTAAVACATTTTGATAACATTCACCCTTTCCTCGTCCTCTATATAAATGTTGCTCTTGAATAGGGACGATAGCATGTATTAAAGTTCCATCCAAGGCTCCAATTACTCCCTACATTAAAGCTAATTAGTCAATTTAAATTTAGTAAGGAAAGTTATACAAATATTATTGAATTATTATTTACCTTAAATATTTGTCGTAACCTTCTATTATTCCCAGGGATATCTGGATTAGGATTGAATGATGTAGGAACTATGATCTCTTTTGCAAACTCCATCATTTTATCCAACACTTCATGAAA
>NC_037528.1:46187553-46189303 GCF_001531365.2 Cynara cardunculus var. scolymus
GAGCTCATTCGTAAATTGACGTCCAGTCATTGCAGAAATATTATCTCTTTTCCTTTTTAAACGCCTTTGTCGCAAATAGAACATATATAAAAATACGACGATGAGAAGTATAGTTTTGATATGATTGTCCATGATAAACCTGTTAAAAACATAAATAAAATTAAAATATAGTCAAACACATTACCAAATAACGTTGATTGTTCAACTTCCAAAATACATAACCAAGTAGAAAACCTTCAATCGTTAACAGCCCACACACTTTTTTGATACCACTTCCAACATCCTAGATTACCAAGAAGAAGTAGTAGAAAGAACAAAAATCAAATCTATAGGGGAACATGGTAGTGTGAAAATTAGGGGTCAGAAGAGGCAGAGGAGTGAGCAGTTAAGAATTGGGTGTTGATGTGATCCCATCGACATATCTTAAAAACCGAGATGAACAAAATCGAGATGAACCAGCAAAAACAGAATCTCCAAAAATCCAGAACAAAATCTAGGGTAAACAATTTGAACGTCTATGGGCTGAAACAGCTGTACCCCAAAATCCAGATCTAGGGTTTTTTTTTCATCGGTCAATGTTTGGGCTTCAAAGAAAGGCACAAAACATTCAAGCCCAGAATCTCCAAAAATTTAGATGAACATCAAGGAAGGATTCAAACAGCAAACAGAGCACAAAAAMTTCAAGCCCAGAAAACACAACACAGTTTCAAAAATTCAGGTGAACATCAAGCAGCGAACAAAATCGACAAACAAATGCGACAAGCAGCGAACAAAATCGACAAACAAATACAACATAAAGCAACAACAAATTCGACAAACAAACAAGCAGAACTAAACAATCATCACGATGAGACTAGACAGAGGAAAGCAGAAAGAAAAAACTCAAAAAGTAAAGAACAAAGAGACAGAGTTATATGTTTTATCGGAAGAACAACTTTAGATCACAATCCACCGATCTAGAAATCGAGATCCAGCTTTAAATCGATGAAATCGGAGCTGTAGTCGAGAACAGCTTTAAATCGATGAAACCGGAAGAACTACTTTAAATCGATGAAATCGGAGCTGTAGTNATCGATGAAATCGGAGCTGTAGTCGAGAACAGCTTTAAATCGATGAAACCGGAAGAACTACTTTAAATCGATGAAATCGGAGCTGTAGTCGAGAAATCGAGATCCAGAAAGCATTGCTTCGGCGACGCAAGGAATAAGTGCTTTTCAGACTCTAGAATCCCTCTAAATAATTCAGACCTTTTGAGAGAACTTAAGCACTTAATTTTAAAAAAAAACAAATGCACTTAATGCCTCAATGTCTGACCGATTCAGACATAAGAGGCAATTAAGTGGTTTTCTTAAAAAAACAAACAGGGCCTAAGTGTTTTCCAGTTTTCCATTTATTTATAGTTTTCCCCCTAAACGTCAGGATATATATCACTTCAATATGGTCATTTTAATGATTATCCCTAATCTATAGGTATAATCCATATGAAAGAAACCCCACTTTTCCATAACCATTTACTTGCAATTTTACATATCCATATGCAACTATACAATCCCCAACCAAAGCTGCTGGAATCCATATGCAACTATACAATCCCCAACCAAAGCTGCTGGAATCCATATGCACAAACATATAAATCAAAAAACCCCAAGTTTAACAACCCTATAATATTTAACTAAGTGAAAGATCAGACACGAGAATTACATGTATTTTAGGGATGATATGTTATAAATCCTACAAATATTAGGTAAAA
>NC_037528.1:46193668-46194232 GCF_001531365.2 Cynara cardunculus var. scolymus
TCTTTTCTAGGTTTGTGATAAGAAAAACAACTCCGTAGAAACTCCCCCATCTTCCATGGCATAAATTCGTATGTTGTCAGGTTGATCCTCGAAAGTAAGTCAGATATTAAGATCGGAAAAAGAAAGAAGCTCGCCGGCGACGGTTGCGGAAAGAGATTTGGTGAAATTGAAGAGGACGGAGGGACGGTAAAAAGAAGGTGTGTCGGCGGAGTTGTTTAGGGTAAACCAACTTCCTTGTAATTTTACCATTTTTTGGGTTTTAAAAGTCACGGTTTTTTTCATGCCTAATTATAATATTTTATTTTAAATTTATATAATTCATGTTTATTATTTAATCTCTTAAAAAAATTTATAAAAAAACTCGAAAGGTAATACAGCGAGATGCATCTCGATTTTAATGTCTTTGTCGATGTTATAATACGATTTTATGTGTTTTTAAGAAAGGAATAATGATTTTATTTTTGAATAAAATATAAATTTGAAGATATCATAAAATTTTGAAAAAAATATATCAATATTAATATCAAATCAACTATTTAAAAGTTCTCATTTTTTATGTAATTT
>NC_037528.1:46194491-46203726 GCF_001531365.2 Cynara cardunculus var. scolymus
TTGTATTTGATTATGTTTATCTACAATTAGTTACACGAATTCATATATGAAACTTTAATAAGTTGTACTTACGCACAATCTACTTGCAATCTTGAGTTTTAAGTAATATACATTAATGAACAGTATTTTACGCATAAAAAGTGGTTTTTAAGAATTTTTGTCAAATGTTTTATAATATAGTATAGATGTTATATTATTGAAGCGTAAAAATTGGATTCATAAAACAGGTGAAACATTTCACATTCCTTTATAAGAAATGCTGGAGTGAAGGAGGGATCATATCATTCGAGCTCATAAATTAGCTTGAAAAGCCCATGGAGAATGAATAAAATAACAGAAAAATTATGAATGTTGTAGTTTTGTTTATGAACATTCTGGAGAGAAAAACTTCAATTTTTAATGAGAAAAGTTCAGAAAAATCTAATAAATTTTTTTATTTTGAATGATTAAAATTTTGAATTATTTTAATATGTAAACTGTTAAACCTTTTATTTTTGAACAATCAAGTTCCTGAATGATTTTTTGTGAAATAAAAGAAAAAGTCAAAAAAAAAACCCAACAAATTTAAAAATTTATTTTGCTCCAATAATCATACTAAAATTTTCTCTAAAATTGAAAGAAGAAAATGAGAAGATGGAAATATCTAAAACTTAATATTTGAGAGGGGAAAAATTGAATTAAAAATTACATAAAAATAGAAATTTTAAATAGTTAATTTGATATTTATATCGATATATTTTTCTCAAATTTCCATAAAAAATTTCAAATTATAAATTTTATTCAAAAATAATAACATTATCGCTTTTTCAAAATCACATAAGACCATAATATAACATTGACTGAGATAAAAAATAAAATAAAATATTAAAATCAAGATATATCTCGCTGCATTACACGAGTACCCTTATAGTATTTATATAATATATTTAATATTGAAATTTCTAAAATAAAGTAGTTGTTCGATTGGATATAATCTATCCATCTATATATCTATAAAAGCAAAACCCACGAAGGATGAAGTGACACCTCTTAATGCTTAGATCTCTTCTCTCTCTCTCTCTCTCTCTCTCTCTCTCTCTTTTTTTCTCAATTTTTTTGATTTTTTTAAATGTTGAATATGTTATATATTTTTTCGTCCATGTATGGAAAATGCTTAATTCATTATTAATCCGAGTTCCTTTTTTGTAATTTTGCATACCCAAGTACTTACTTTTACTTCTTAATGAAATTTATTTTCCAAAATTGCAATAATAAACAAAATAAAAACCTAGAAATTCCTTTGGTGGGGGATGAAGACGATGAGAGTTAAAGAAGAAATGGAAGATTTTAAACATGTATATAGAAATAAAATTATTTAAAAAATATAATTTGTTATTACATATTTTTTTTCTTTTTTCATATTGTCGGATTTGTTGTTATCATATAACATGATTGTGTTTATGACTGGATCATATAAATTCGAATAAAGTTTTGATATTTTGTGCAAGATCTGATTAAAAAAAATTCAAATTTAAGCTCCATTACAACAACTGTTTATATGAGATTTGATGATTGCGTTAAATTTTGACTACTTCAAGATTTTTCTACTGATATTAACATTGCTATGTTGTGAGGATTTGCCTGATTTGCTTTGTAAAGAGCTAAAAGTATTTTTACTTGTAGGTTTTCATTTTAACTTATGTGTTGTTTATTTATAAGGCAAATTGTATGGAAAAGTAACGTTCTTAAACTTGATTTCTATTTTGGGTAATAAACTTTCAAAACTTTCATTTTGGTACCTAAGATGTAAAGTTTTAAACATTTAAGTACTCAGGTAACCGGTCGAAACATTAACCAGTTACCATGCTGATATGGCGAGTAATATAGTATCAAACTCAGTATTATTTGTTGTCATGGATATCTTAATCTAATCGGTTAATGCTTCAACATGTTTAACCGGTTAATGTATCAACCAGTTACCCGGGTATTTAATTGTTTAAAACTTTACATCTTAACTACAAAAACGGAAGTTTTGAAAGCACGTTATCCAAAATAAGAATAAAATTAAAGTACGTTACTTTTTCATACAATTTGTCCTTATTTATAAGTTTAAAAAATAGTTTTATGTTTTATTTTTTCAAAACATGATACTCATTTTGAGAGGCTTTCAAATACTATTTACTATCAATTTATGAATTAATTTAAAATAAAAGCATATTATTAATGAATGTAACTTTTATTTTCTAAACTCAATACATTAATTACATTTATTTCATTTTTTTTATTTACATAACAATTATTATGATTAATTTTTTTTAATGTCTTTTATTCTATTAGTTTAACATTTAATATTATTTATCCTTATTTTTTATTTACAAGTCAGTATAATTAAAAACTTATTTTTTATTTATGTTTCATTTTTTTATTTTATACGAGTAGATTTATTTGCAGTTTAAACGCGAGTTTGAAAACTCCAAAAATTGTACTCTCGATCTCAAGTCTCGCCTATCAGTCACTTGAAATTTGTCATGTCAGAAAACAAAACACGGTTGAGCACAAGCTCAGTAAACATATTAAAATATGAATTCGAAATAACAATAGGTAACATCGATAATAAAGCGAAAAACTTACAATTCAGTTAAACTAAACTCACAAAAAATCAAGGCGGTTCACAATTCTTGCATTAAAATATAATGTATATAAAGTCCATCAATTCCTGTTTTAAGTGTTCGTGGGGTGGCCAAATCACACGAACTATCGAATCGGAGTGCGGGCACACACCCGAAGCCCTCGTGAATTTAACCACAGTCACATGGTGGGTAAATATCCTATGATCCATCCATCCACCATCGAGCCAATAAAATCGGCTTAATCCCCACGGTCGAGTTCAAAGAAGCCACTATTGGCCCTAATCTCGGTGGACCGAGTTCACTTGGAGGACGCAATGACTACAAAGTCATCATAGAAGGCATCCCAACTAATGTGTCCATCAATTGGGTGATATTGAAAAGCAATAAAACTAAACACGTGCCACTACCCGGATGACGTTCATAAAAAGTCAAGTTTCAATATAATTCCCAAAACTTGAAACCACTTCAATATGAGAATCAATTAACAAAACATGAAAATGGTTCAAATATAGGATTCGATACACTAAACTCAAATGTTCAAAATAAATATCCAACATTTTATATATTTAAATATGTAGCTTGTTAACCACGCTGAAGTGATCAATCACAAGACAGTGAGCCACCGTTAGAAGGGTCAACTACAACAATTAGTTGCCCAAGAGTTAAAAGAAGTGAAATCCATACCTTAATCGAAATTGAAAAGTAACGCACGATCAAAAGGAATTCACGATAAAGTTCGACTTGGTTGTGTGCCTAACTAATGCATAAATCTGTTATTACTTGAATGACATAAAAATATAACACAATTCTTCTAATAAGTTACTTGGGTCCTAAATGATCTTAAACAACTTAGACTTCAAGAGAACCAGCCGGATATGCATTAAGAAAACAAACTCAATACTTAGTCTAGTGCAATTTTGTTCCCGACATTTAATAGCTTATGTCCCTCTTTTTTGTGAGCATTTTTCTCCCACTTAGAAGTTGATACAAATTCCATAATCTAAATGAAATTGTAGTATTTTCTATTGTGAGTATGTTGGTTTTTGAATCACCTCATTTGAAGCATCCATCAATTTTATACGAAATTTACAAAAACAGTAGATTATTCCCCAGTACAGTGTTAACAACCTCAAAAACACTATGTTTTGGGTCACTTAGAGCCATAATTGGGTTTGAGTCCCTTCACAACAATAGTAGTATACATATAGGGCTTTCTACTTGTAAAACTTCAGCTCATTCTGACATACGGTTTGTGATTTGTGCGCTGTTAAAGTAGTGGAACTACACTATCGTCAAATCCGATTTCACAATTTTTCTCAATTCACTTTTATGATCCCAACTTCATGATTTGCTACATTTAAATGCTCTAAATTATATTTTGACATAATAAACATAAAAAAAGAGTTCAATAGTCATTATCCTAAGCTTAAACTGCAATTTTACTCTCTTAGACATTTAGTTGAACAAATACACACAACCTAACCATATTGATTCCATACTTTACCCTTTAATTTCCTATTCAATTTTACCATCCCAAACATTCAAAACATGCATATTAACACATATTTGTATCACTAATTCATAGTCTAAACCTATATCCAAATAGATACCAATATCAAAAATTCTAACATAAATTCCTTAACAAAAACGGAAGAAACTTATACCTTTAAGAAGGATTCGAAGAGTGGATTCCGAATTTGTGATTGTTACTTCGATTCTTTCAGGAATTTGACGTCAAATTTAGAGAGAGAGAAAATGAAATGAGGCAGTTGAAAAACAAAATAAAACAAAACACAGGGTTATGCCAACTTGTGGCATAAACCTATCTCTAAGGGGAAATACTCGGCCGAGGTCACGACACATATTCTTGCTCCACCCCGACGGTTCTCAAACCACAAAATTTGGACCGTTAACCACTACTTTAAACTATAGTCAACTCTTCTTACATTGTTTTTTTTATTAACCTGGATATCCAACCCGCTTTGCGAGCCGATTAATACCAGGGCAACCACCTGCTTTGCCAAGTAGTCCGGAGTCACCGCATTTGAACCTCCATGGACACAAGGGGGTTTTTGTTCCTCTTTAGATTTGAATTTGGGACCTCCTGATACTTTTGACCTTTGGAGTCAAGTTCAAACCAATCAGGTTCCACCCTTGTGGTTCTCTTCTTACATTGTTTACTCAATCAGAGCATCGTATGCATTAAATTCATGACCAAAAACATAGGCATTAGTGGTTGTAACTTATGATATCCACCGTATAATAAGTTGGCTTCTTCAACTCTATTTGTGATTCTCAATTTGATTGTTGCTCCTGTTATTCATTATGGATACCAATGGAAATAGAACCGATTCAGAACTCAAACACTTATTCGGTAAACGTTTACTAAAACCCATAACTTTAACAGATGAAGATGACAAGGATCGAGAATCTTACTGGTAAAAGCGATGATCAAGACCAAGAGAGTCTTACCTGGTATGTGTGAGTGACGAATGTTTAGCACTTATCATTTTGATTAATTAAAATCATAGCCAGTAAGATAATCTTACTGAGTCAAAGACCTTCCAGCCTAGTGGTAAAGGCTTGGGCATGACATAGTCATGAACCCGAGTTCGAGCCCTGGGAAGGAAGTGTTGGCGACATTTAAGTGAGACCATGTTTAGCCTCCAAATTTGTCGGGGATTAGTCGGGCTTTGGCCCGGACACCCTTTAAAAAAAAAAAAAGATAATCTTACTGAGAATGTTGAATCTTATCTGTAAACCTTTTACGAGTAAATTGTTACATACGATCTTTTCTCTAAATTTTATTTAAACCCATGTGTTGGTAAAAATACCGTAAAATTATCAAAATAAAAAATTGATAAAAAAAAGTAAAAATAAAGACAAGCTATCAAATATATATCTGGTTGTTTGTTTACCTCTTAACAGTTTCATTAAAAGGCAATCTCTGAATCGTTAAGAAGTGAATCATGTTTGGCAAAGAAAAAGTTCATCTCTTAATGTTCTAAAATCATCTGAATGATTTTCTATTCTAGGCCTCCCTTAACCGTTAAGAACCCTAATTTTATTGTAAACAATTATCAAACAATTATATTTCATTTTATGCTATATCATAAGAGCCTCTTATTCATTCTAACCACTTAACGATGATGCACAAAACCATTCGACAAGCCAAAAAAAAATCCCCTTACCCTAAAGAACACAGCCTACATACTTTCATACTCTTTTTACCGTCTCTCCTTCGTCTTCCTTTTCAAAATTTCTTACCTGTTCTTGAATTTCTTTTTTCCGATCTTCATATCCACTTACTTTTGAGGTGTTTGGATCGGACTTACACAACACACGAATTTATGCCATGGAAGAGGGAGGAGTTTCTACAGAGTTGTTTTCGCATCAGAAACCGTAAGATCCCATGGTGCTGATCTTCCCCTGATTGTTGGAATTGGTGATCTCGGAATTACTGTTTTAAATTATAATCAGGTAAATCTAATTCCTTCAATTTTGATCACATTCGGAGATAGGGTTCATGTTGCAACTTCATATTACTGTTCTTGAGGTTTTTTGTAGGATTTATAAAAAAATATTGCTAAAAATATTGCTAAAAATACAGGTTCTTGAGGTTGAAACCCTAACGATTAAAACCCCAATTTTCACAGCTCAATAGTTGACACCCTAATTTACTGTTCCGTCTTAAATTGATCGATGCACCAATATAGCTATTAGGGTCATCTTCTATGAAGATCCCAATTTAAATCCAAATAAATTGCAATTGGGATACTATTGCTACGTAGGGGGTGTTTGGTTTTGCTTATCTAAAACAACTTATGCATTTTTGTAAAAGTGCTTATTAACTTACCTGGTATCAAACCGGAGTTTTGTAAAAAGTGTTTGAATCAGCTTATAGCGGTACCAAAAAGCAATAAGCTGATAAGTTGTTTTTTAGTGTTTGACAAATTTTGCTTACATATGTAAAATGACCAAAAAGGACAGACTTCCATAATTAAACTTATTTGATTTTTTAACATGTAAAAATTTATTTTTCATCATTTATAATAATATTTTTAACAAAAATTTATATCAGTAAGATTAATAATTTATATCAATAAGATTAATAATTTATATTAATAAGATTAATAATTAACAAAAATTAATAAAACAGGGTTAAAATGGTAAACTGGTAATAAGTAGTTTTTCATAAGTCATGAAGGATTAACTTATCAAAAACTGCTTATTACCGGTTTGGTGCACCGGTATAAGCAGTTTTATTTTTCCTCATCCAAACACTAGCATTTAGCTTATCACCGGTGCCAGACTGAAATAAGTCAAAAAACACCTAAAATAAGCAATCCCAAACACCCCTTATACATTTTATAGGTCTACAAAATATGTTTTATAGGGATAAGACTTATTAGGATTTAGCAGAGATATTGGTGCTAAGGTAAGTTCTTTCACGACATTACATTTCGTCTTATGAGCCACTTCTTAGGACGCCTATAAGTGTTTCTAAATGTAATAGTACGTGAGCAATTTTTACGACTATATAAAGCATTCTATGTTATACTCTATTAGGACTTTTTTAAGGTTGCATAATACATTTTATAGGACCCTTGAAGACACATATTTTGGTACTAATACAAGTTCTTTTTGCAACATTGACTTTCATCGTATGAAACTACTTCTTGGAACATCTATGTGTTTTTAAATGTAGTAGTAGTAGGTAATCATATTTTACGACCACATAAAGTGTCCTATCATATATTTTATTGGGACTCTTAGTTGTATGTAAAACATTTTATAGGACACTTGAATTTGTTTCATGATCATATAACCTGTTAGGTTGCCTAGTTTTGTCTTGACAACTTTTTGTAACGCCTTTAGATAGGACGCCTATGTTTTTGGTCCTCTAAAGTTAAGGGTCCTATTAAAATGGTTTTGTAGGATACTAATAGGCATCTAGTAGGTGCCTTTTGTTGCAGTGGACATCTTATGATACATATACCTTCCATGTATACTTTTATGTCTTTTGAGCCACAATGTTGACTGTAACAGTTTATGTGTAATAATATAAATCCTTTGGGTTTCTAACTTACCCCATGTTAATGTTTTTCATCACTTGTTTTTAAGTTTTCAGGTTAAAACGAACTTTTTCAAAACCATCAATCTCAAGTTCAAAGTCTCTTAGTTATAACTTCAAAAGATGAGGAAGTCAAATAATATGAAAATATTTGAATTTTCTTTCTTCTTTTTTTGCTTTATAAAAATATTATGTGTTGATTAAAAGTTTATGAAACATGACAAATACAAGGGAATTGATTGAATGCATTTAATAGGAAGATGCAATAAGCAATAGCAGACAATGAAAGGCCAGTTTACTTTTTACAAATTTTCTTCTCTAATATAATTAACTGATATTTTTGGATCCTTGTTATTTAGTAATTTCTTTTTTGGGCCTTATTATATTTTAAACTTTTTGTAGTAATATATAGTAAAAGATTTTGGACTCTTATTATTATTATTATTCTTTTTGCAGGTAGGAACAACCCTACAACAAAGGAGCAACAAAGGAGGGAGTCGGTAGGGCAACCATCGGTATCCAACTCCCCAAGATTCAGTTGTCTTCTGTATAACGAAACAACCTTCGCCAATCTTAGTATGCATGTTTGCCATGCTGTCACGATCCTAATGTTTCCCTTTAAACTGTTAGCTTTCAACTTCTCCTCCATTGCCAACGAACTATTCCAAAAATGCAACTCTTTAAACAAAGTCAAGCTTCTACACCAACAACTGATAGTGAAAGGCCTTACAACCTCATACCCAACGGAATTACCCAAACTCGTGGGCATGTACATCTCCTGCGAGGCCCCATCACACGCCCTTGCTATCCTCTCCTGCCTCCATCCCTCGCCGTCGTGTGTGTTCTGGTGGAACTCTCTTATTCGACGTGCAGTGCGTCTCCATTTACYTCACCAAGCTCTYGARCTTTATCACARTATGCAATCCCTTGGTTGGCGTCCTGATGGGTACACATTTCCTTTTCTTCTCAAGGCCTGTGGAGAGCTCCCGTCGTTCCGTCATGGTGCTTCATTGCACGGAGTAGTTTGTATTATTGGGTATGTAAATAATGTGTTTGTTGGAAATGCGTTGGTGGCGATGTATAGTCGTTGTGGTGATTTGGATGGTGCCCGTCAAGTGTTTGACGAAATGATTCATAGTGGGATCGCCGATGTCATCTCGTGGAACTCAATTGTTGCAGCTTATATGCATAGTGGTGACTCGAAAAAGGCAGTGCAAATGTTTTATCGGATGACAACCTATGGAGAAGGCAAAAGTCGGCTTTGCCCCGATGCCGTTAGCCTTGTTAACATCCTTCCTGCTTTTGCTTCTGTTCTTGCATCTCTGCAAGGCAAGGTGGCTCATGCTTACGCTTTGAGAACTCAGCTCATTGAGGATTTATTCGTGGGTAATGCCATGGTCGACATGTATGCCAAATGTGGATTGATGGATGATGCCCACAAAGTGTTTGTTCAAATGCAAGTAAAGGATGTGGTTTCTTGGAATGCAATGGTTACCGGATACTCCCAGATAGGTCGATTTGAAGATGCTCTTGCCCTGTTCCAAAACATGCG
>NC_037528.1:46204481-46205043 GCF_001531365.2 Cynara cardunculus var. scolymus
GTTGTCTCGTGGACGTCCCTCATGACTGGGTATGGAATGCACGGTCGTGGTGTAGAGGCTCTTCAACTGTTTAATGAGATGAGAAACTTAGGTCTCCTAATTGACGGTGTTACTTTTGTTGTCGTGCTCTACGCTTGTAGCCACTCAGGTTTGGTTGACCAGGGATTGAACTACTTCGACGCCATGACTAGCGAGTATGGAATTGTTCCTGGGGTCGAACACTACGCCTGTATGGTTGATCTTTTGGGTCGTGCTGGCCATTTAGAGAAAGCCATGGAGCTCATCAGAGGGATGCCTATGGAACCCAGCCCGATAGTGTGGGTGGCACTACTTGGTTCGTGTAGGGTTCATACGAACGTAGAATTAGGAGAATACGCTTCTCGGAAGTTATTAGAAATCGGGTGTGAAAACGACGGAACATATACGCTTCTTTCCAACATATACGCGAATGCGAGTCGCTGGAAAGATGTTGCCAAGATTCGGTATTCGATGAAAGATTCGGGGATCAAGAAGAGACCCGGTTGCAGTTGGGTTCAAGGGAAGATGGGCACTGCAACGTTCT
>NC_037528.1:46205318-46221569 GCF_001531365.2 Cynara cardunculus var. scolymus
CTTGCGGGTTTGTGGGGACTGTCACACCGCAATCATCTACATCTCCAAGATCATCGAACATGAGATAATATTGAGGGGTTCGAGTCGTTTTCATCATTTTAAGGATGGATGCTGCTCCTGCAAGGGTTATTGGTGAAGATTATTCAAGTGTAGGTATGATATTATTTGGCTCTAAAGCACGAGGTAAAGAAGCTATGACTTGGTTCCATTAAGAGGCAACCTTGAAATCGCTAAGAGGTAAATCATGTTTGGCAACTAACACCTATCTCTTAATGGTTCTAAAAACCTCTGAGCATTTTAGTATCTCTTGAATTCTCAAAACTTCTGTCGCTCCATCGATTCTAGAGTATCCTCAAGCCATTCGGGACCCCTATATTTTCCATGAGTGCCCCTTGTTCTCTTACGACCTGCTGCTGCTGCTCTCTGAAGTCGCCCCTGTTGTCTTACGATCTGCTCTCTCCAAATTGAATCTGCATTGTTGTTAAGGTACATTCAACTTTCACCATCGATTTTTACATCTGTACAATCATTCATCTGTTTGATTTTTACACATGGAATCTGCGTGTGTGTGATCTTTTACACATCGAATCTGCATCTGTCATTAATGATGATTTTCCAATCATTTGAGATAATTAAAAATGGACGAGAAGGTAGTAATCTTGCGCCAAGGTTATGGAAGAATGTTGGAGAAGATGCAATATCTATGATCAGTTATTCATGGATTACGATAATGACCCCATGTTTATTGCCGAAGTACAAGAAGAAATTGAAGGAGGCGATGAATATGACACGGACGGAACGCCTTATGGTTCTCAAAATGATGAATATATGGCTAATTTATGTCATCAGATTGCGAATCGGTTATTTATTAATGCGTCACATTAAGAATTGTTCGAAAACTATTATGTTGAATTTGATTGTTATATTTTTGTTTAATCTACAACTTGTTATGCTTGATTGGATTAATATGAGATCTTTTGAACGAGTAATATTGAGTTTGTGGTTTATATTTGCAAAGTAATTGTTTAGATATTTACCAAACGGCTATCTTTCATATGATACTAAATCCTACAGAGGGTTGAAATGGTCATTTATGTCATTCAGTCTGTCTATTCAGAGCACTTGGGCTTGTTTGTTTGCAACTGAATGATCCTACAGACCGTTAAAATGGTCATTTATGTCATTCAGTCTGTCTATTCAGAACACTTGGGTTTGTTTATATCTGATTCGGTTAGAGCTAAACCTTGTTTGGTTAGATTTTAATAGCTTCTGAACCTTACCATCTGTCACTTAATTATTCATTTACCAGGTCCATGACTATACGGTTCAGAGGCGCATGGTAGGTGACAAGTGAACAAAGCTCTCCTTTATTGCAAAGATCTCATCAACAAGGTTCTTATCCTTCCTCTCACATTTGCTTATTGTAGACTTTCAGAATCTGCTTCTTGTGTTATATTTCTGATTCCACTACAATTGGTTGTCTTCGATTTCTTGAATTTCTAGTGTTAAATGTATTTTTCTTTAATGAGCACCAGGTGTTAGATAAAAGTTTTCAGTAAGAGTTTTTGGTTTTGACCGAACCTTAATCATTTTTCATGTTGATTCATTATGATTGTGTTTAGGATGGTCTGTCTTTTATCTTGGTACATGGGACACAAATCCCACCACTCTCTTATTATTATCTGCTTTGCAGATAGCCCGGAGTCACCGTATTTGAACCTCCGTGGCCACAAGGGGATTTTTATTTCTCCTTGGATTTGAACGTGGGATCTCCTGGTCTTTTTGACCTTTGGAGCAAAGCTCAAACCAATCAGGCACCACCCTTGTACCGATCACATATAGGCATAGTGTAGAAAACATGTATATATGACCAACATTTACATGCACATGCACATGAGCTGGATGATGGATGAATATTTCTTTGATCTGGTGTACCATTCTTGTCATTGTTTGAATAATTTACTAGACTACAATTCCTTGTCAAGATATTTGTTGTGGGTCGTAAACAAACCGCTTATAGAAGCATCTCCAATGCACCCCTACATCGATTCTTTAACTAATGCAGACAGTCAAAACCAAAAAAATACTACGCTCTCAACATTGAACCTTTTTTTGTTGTGTAGGATTTGATGTTAGCGTTTGGGTTCTGGTGAGAAGGGAAGTTATGATGAGAAGCGTAAGAAGAGATTTCCACCTTTGGATCGATTCTAATGGAATGTCAACCCTAATGAGGTGCAATGGATCAATTCCTTTCTAAAACACGATTCATGGGTAGACATGAGATTACGTATGCTGAGGAAATAGAAGGAAATCCAAGGGAGAAAAGGAAGAAGACATGGGTGGGAGAAAACAAATATTGTTGTCTTT
Organism: Cynara cardunculus var. scolymus; assembly: GCF_001531365.2. Classification (NCBI taxonomy): domain Eukaryota; kingdom Viridiplantae; phylum Streptophyta; class Magnoliopsida; order Asterales; family Asteraceae; genus Cynara; species Cynara cardunculus. The sequence goes on from NC_037528.1 coordinate 46,207,686, forward strand.
TGTAATATATATTTATAATGTGATATGTGGTACTTATGAATTTTTTTTAAAAAGATGTAACCTATTTTTTATTTATTTATAACATTTACCAAACAATTATATCTTATTTAACAATAAATCAATCATATAGATGGTGAAAATAGTAATTTCCTACTATTTAAGTTGTTCACTCATAACATTTAGCAAATAACAATTTTTTGTCATATACAAAATCTTTTAATCATTCTGACCATTTAATGGTTACGTACCAAATCATTCAATGACTGCCGAACACGTCTTATTAAACAACCAAATTTTATTTTGTACTATATCATATAGAGCCTTTTAATTACTCTAACCACTTTTAATAGTTTTGCATCTAACCATTTGACAACTGATAACATTTCTTAAAAGATTGTTTTCTTAAATGGTTGATATTAGATGTACAAAAGTACAAAAAAGCCCAAGCTAGAGCTTAGACATGAAAAAACCCAGTCCTAGTAAGCTCGACCTTAACGCTTAGTTTGACTGACCTTTTATTTAAGACCGGTTAAAGTCAACCCAAAAAAACACCTTGTTAGCCCTTAAAAGCCTGTCTCAAAAGCCTGATGGGCCCTCTTTCAATCCAATGTTTGGCTTTGCCCTAGAAAATCCAGCTTTCCTTTTTATTACTGAAAAACGAGCTTTGAGAGCTCGGGCGTTGTGCATCTCTATACACGAACTTATTTGAGACCTCGTTAAAACCAGGATCTGAATCGAGACCCTTTGCATTTTGAACAACTAAAGGGATAGTCATAACCAATCAATTGTTGTCGTCTATGATTAGTTTGAAGGACTGCTACCAAGGGACTAATTATGACCAATTTTAAGGTTAAAAAAAGCCACATGGTCACATTGGTTATGGTAAAAAAACATGCTTGTTAAAAAAATCCAGTTATTAATGATAAAATAACATTGAATTAAAATATATATTTATGAGAATTTAATCCTACCAAAATAATCAAATTTGTAAGATAGCAAAATATAAGCTAAATGTTCCATATAATGGAATTGCTTAAACTAGAAAAGTAATTATCTTACTTGATTTGCTATATGGTCATTATAAGAACAAAGGCAAGATAGATATAAACACCACTTTGTTGTGCACGGATGTTATTATTCGGAACTAATATTAATCCATCACATACATGATACATGTACACCCATAATTATATCAATTACATCATATCCGTGGTTCAGAGTGTTCCATGCTGCATGTTATTCGCTAATGATATTTGTGCGGGTAGCGGAGTCGAGTGTAAAGGCGGATTAGAGCTTTGAGTAGTGGAGGCTGACTTTGGAAACACAGGGCTTGCACATTAGTCGCGCTAAGAATGAATATCTACAGTGCAACTTCAACAAGGGTTAGGTTCCAATGAGAATGGTAAGAAAAGATCTCCACCCTTGGATCAATTCTAATTGAATTTCAACACTAATGAGGTGCACCAAGATGCTCCAGATCAATTCTTCTAATAAGCACAATTCATGGATGAGGGTGAAGTTAACAGTGATCAAGGGTTTTGATATCTTCTTACACTTTTCACCAAGTTCAAGGTACTTTCTCATGTACCATTCCAAGCATATGTGTTTATGTGGATTCTTTTGAGTAGGTGTTTTTTGGTTTGAATAGATTTTTTGTAATGATTTTGATTCAATTTCTGTAAACAATTTGTTTGATGTATAGATAATTTGATTATTATGTTTTGATGTTCAAATAGTTTGATAAATGATAGATTTTTTGGTATGGTTTTGATTGAATTGGTGTAAACAAAAATTGGTTCAAACAAGTTCAGAAAAAGGTAAACAACACATTTTTGTTTGAGGGGTAGATTAGTCATTTTTGTCATTCAGACAGTTGATTCAAGTGAAAAAAAATAAACAACACAGTTTTTCCGAGAAAGACAATTTATCCGGACAGACAGATTTATCCATACAGGATTTATTAGAAATTTCGGTAAACAACCCCTAAGTTTTAAGGTCGTTTACCAAATGCTTATCGGCAAGAGTATCACCCACCCTTACTTTGTTGGGTAATATTCTCGACCATCAACATGGATTGCATTAAGCGTCTTTATACAAGGTAAACACTTACCGGATAAGAGTCTTCTCCATCGCTTACTGGGTAAGAGGTTTCTTCACCACTTACCAGGTAAGATTCTTGGTCTTATTATGCCTCTTACCTTCTCCATAACTTACCTGATAAGATTCTCGATATTTACCATGCTCACAGGTAAGATAAGTAACACCTGATAAATTCTTATCCCGTAAGAGTTTGCTAAACGCCCCCTTAGTTATCCTTTGCCATTGTGATGGAGAGGTGGCCGTCTCAAAGGTAATCGTGCAATGCATCGAGACACAATTCCATTTCAATGTTTCGTTTTATTTTTTATCCATGTCATATAATACGACTTTATGTGGTTTTGAAAAAGTGATAATGCTTCTATTTTTGAATAAAATATAAATTTGAAAATATCATATAAAATTTGCAAAAAATATATCAATATTAGTATCAAATTAACTATTTAAAAATTCTTGTTTGTGTATTTTTTTTAATTCAAAATTTTATTATTAATTTAATTTAACGTAACGAAGTAACTTAATTTAGGTTTAATAATATTTTTTTATAAAGATAATAATTAAGTATTTCATTAAAATTCAATAATTATCCTAATTATATTTTAGATGTTTTATATTTTAAAATGAAATGTTTATCCTCTATTTGATTATGTTTATCTGCAGTTAGTTACACGAATTCAAAAATAGAGCTTTAATAAGTTATACTTATGCAAAATTTTCTTTTAATCTTGAATTTTAAGTAATATGTATCAATAAACAGTACTTTAGGCATAAAAAATGGTTTTTAAGATTTTTTGTCAAATGCTTTATAATATAGTATAGATTAATTATAATACGAGTTTTTCAAGATTTTTGCAAAATTTTCAAGTTTTTCGATATGTTTTCAAGTAAATACATTATTTAAAATGTATTTCAATGCTAATTTTTAAAATCATAATTGAAAAAAACTTTAAAAAAAATTCTTTTAAAAACTCTGTCAGGATTTGACAGTTGCTAAATGATTTGATGCATTATTATTAAGTGGTCAAAATGATTAAGAGACTATTATGATATAGTGTAAAATTAAATATAGTTATTTGATAATTATTCATAATGAAATTAGGGCACTGAATGGTTCATGGAAGCACAAGATACAAAATCATTCAGATGATTTTAGAACTATTAAGAAACAACTTTTTTTTTGCCAAACAAGAGTTACCTCTTAACGATTCAGAAATTATCTTTTAATGAAACTATTAAGAGGTAAACAAATATCTTTTTAAGTGTAAAAACTCAAATTTTATTATATTTTTTATTATATTTTAAGTAAATTACATATTCCATTCTTATGGTTTGTCCATTTCATCGATTTTTCTTCTTGACTTTGTTTAGCACAAAATTTTCTTTGTCGTTTGTATTTTGTTTTGGTTTTCGTCACGGCTGACTTGGTACAATATCAAGTTTTTTTTTCAATACCATGTGCCAATCATAATTGGTATGCAAAATCTTATACCGTGTATCAACCAACTGTATTTAGCACCAACTTTTTTCGGTTGGTACTGGTTTTGGTACCGACTTCAAGTTATATATATATAAAAACTTGTCTTTTTATAAATTTTGTGTAACATTTTGAGCTTCCAGGCAGCACATATGATGATTAAGGGCTTTTAATTCCAAGAAATAAAACTTGCAAATATTTAAATGTTTAAACAACATAGTTGAAGTTACAATATTTAATACATAAAAAATACAAATATAAATAAATAATTTAATAAATCAGTAACATGGTATTACCATGGTATACAACTTTTGATATCGTGTATCAACCAAATTTGCTTACTTATGAGGTGTTTGGAATTGCTTATCAAAATAACTTATTGACTTATTTCGGTGTGACACCGGTAATAAGCACTTTTGAGTGTTTGGATAAACAACTTATACCAGTGCCAAACCGGTAATAAGGAGTTTTTAAAGAAGTTAACTTTTATGATTTATAATAAATTGATAAGTGCCTTTTATAGAAAAACATAAGTTGTTTTAAATAAGCAATCCCAAACGCCCCCTTAGTACGGTGCTACCAACCAACTACAATTAGTACCAATTGAATTGATAACAATTTAATTGATACAGTTGATACACATATTGATTGATTTGGTTTGGTATAAAATTGTCAACCCTAGTTTTCATGTCTCCCTCCACAAACGCTTTCAAACCCGTTATTTGCCCCCACATGTTTCTTAAGTAAGAGAATTTTGGTCATTTTCTTTGTGTTTCTCGCATTTACCTTTTTTTTATTAACCTGGATATCCACTAATCCTAGGGCGACCACCTACTTTGCAGATAGCCCGGAGTCACCGTATTTGAATCTCTGTGGCCACAAGGGGATTTTTATTCCTCCTTGGATTTGAACCTGTGACTTCCTCGTACTTTTGACCTTTGGAGCCAAGCTCAAACCAATCAGGGACCACCCTTGTGGTTCACATTTAGTTTACTTATCATACTCGAGAACAATAAGTGTTGTTACATTTACTTTATTTATCATACCCAAAAATAGAAAACGTTGTTGCATTTACTTCACTTATCATATCCAAGAACAAAACATGTTGTGTCACTCTGTTAATTAGTTCATATGCAAGCATGGTCATGGATCCCAACATGACCATTCACACTCATTCCCTTTGACATGCTTCATTCAATTTTAGAGCATCATAATCTCGTAATAGAAAAAGGTTTCTTCCATCTTAGTCAAAAAGTAGAAACGTATATGAGTTTCACTCAGAGTCAGTCCATTGGAGGGAGAGAAGAACAAGATACTCACTCTCCTTTTTCTTCTGGATATTGTAGGCTTGTTGATTCTAGAAAAACAAAGAAACCCAACTCAACATAATTGAAATCAAACCAAAAATAAAATTTTACATATAAACATAGGATCGCGTAAAGTACCTTGGATGGAATGGAATATCTTAAAATAATTTGACTTTGAAGGAATTGGAATGAAAAGTTATCAGATTGAACCACTTGTTTGGTTGACAAACATTGAAATGAAATCTGTTAAAGGAACTGGTTCACATAATGTAACTTTGAAATTGAAATTAAAAATATTGGAAAAATGACCAAAATACCCTTTTTTGAAAATTTGGAAACCGAAATCCAACTATTGTCGTTCAAATCGATGGTGGTCGGTGGTGGTTCAGAACTTCAGGTCAACAACGGTTTAGATCGACGATGGTCGACATGGTTTAGGTATGCGGTGGTTTAGATAGGTGATGGCCGACGGTGGTTCAAATTAGTGGTTAGCAGTGGTTCAGATGGTGGTAGTCAAAATCGGCGGTGGTTCCAATCAGGGGTCATTGGTGGTTCCGATCGGTGGTGGTCGACGATGGTTCAGATTGATGGTGGTCGGCTATGGTTCAGAGCGGTGATGACGATGGTCGCCACCAGTGGTTCAGATCAAGTAGGGAAGATAAGGATAATTTTGCCTTTTTAAGAAAATGGGGTGAAATGGAATTGAATTCCTTTGCAATTATGATGAAATGAACAAATCCATAAATGGTGGAATGTGCGGAATTCAATTTCATTCCATAGATAAACCAAGCGCCTTAAGGAATTTGGTTAACGGAATTGATCATTACATTTCCTTCGAATTCCATCAGAATCCTGCGAACCAAAAGCCCCCTGAGTGTTTAGTTCATATTGTGGAACACAGGGCTTGGGATCAGGCACTTATGTACAAGAATGGGAGTGTTCTTGAGGGAAAGATAGGGAGTGTTCTTCAAGGAAATATGGTGAGCCAACAAGAAATAATGAGCTATTGCACAAGGAAGAGGGAAAGCCTTTACGAATTAGGGTAAGAAGAAAGGACAACGAAAAAGATCAAAATGCACTGAAGTGAGGGGAATTGGAATACTTAATGGAACCGACCTAAAAGATGTTAGAGAGAGGAACATAAGACATAACGAAATAGGGGACGAAGATGGCTATCTGTTTTTGAGATAATCCATGGAGATGGCAATGGTTTCCATTAGGAATTTGTTTTTGTTTTTTTAAAGTATATTTATAGGTACTTGTATATAAGTTCTGATAACTTGTACGAACAATGAAATGACTGAAATACCCCCCCCCCCCCCCCCCCCCCCCCCCCCTTCATGGGCATATGACACCACTCAATGGTCTCTCTTAATGACCGTTAGTCCCAGGTACCCAAACTAAAGCAAAATACAAACAACAGGGTCATAGATGTACTTAGTGAAGGCAAAGATGGAAAACCAGAGTTTTAGTAAACCACAGGGACGGAAAATGTAATTCACTAAATATTTTTCTTCTAAAAAAGTGAAGAACTCTCACTCCTCTCATCTCTTTATAAAGTTTTCTACTCTCCTCCGTTATTCTTCCCCCATACCTTTCCCCTTCCTCCGTTGTTGGTCTCGCCACCCTTGCATGCCGCCACCGCCATCATCGTTGGTCTCACCACCACGGCATGCCGCCACCTCCAACACCGTCGCCCCCCATCTCTCTCTCTCTCTCTCTCTCTCTCTCTCTCTCTATATATATATATATAACTGTGTATTAATTCTTATTTTAAAATTATTGATTTTGAGACTGAGTGAGTATTTAAAAGGTCACAAAATTGTCTCTCTTGTGTTTATCTACTTTGCTTTTTTATATTTTACAGAAACCAAAGTCTCCTGGTAACTTTCCTATAAACTTCCTCCCAATTCCAAACAGAATCAGAAACTTCCTTATAACTTCATGCCAATTCACACAGCTATTTTCATTCATCTATCAACACTCTTTCTCCACCCAATCACTTTCTTGGTATCTTACCTGTAAATAATACTGAAACTTTACATCAATTACTTCTTTAATCATCAAATTTGAAACTACCCATTCAACAAATTGATAATTCTGGGTCATGGGTGGGCCCGAGACAAAGAAAAGATTGGAACTTGCATATATATATATGTGTGTGTGTGTGTATACACACACACATAAACATATAGAAATAATTACTTTCTTGGTAGTTGGTACCTTCTGTGCAATTACATGCAAGAACTACTGAAACTTCACATGAATTGTTTCATCAATCACCAAATATGAAACCACCCATTAAGCAAATTGATCATTATGGGTGATGAGTGGGGCCAGCACAAAGAAAAGATTGAAACTTGCATATATATATGTATATATATATATATATATATATATATATATATATATATATATATAAAGGATCAAAGATCAAGGATCCTTTCCTCTTATCAAACTCCAAAGCTACCTTACTTGCATCTAGTGTGATTACAGAGAGAGTTGATATCTAATGGCAGTGGAGGCAGTTGTGTCTGTGGTGTTACAGAAACTAACTGAGATGCTGAAAGGGCAATCACTAACCCAAAACAAATATATAAGCAATGAAGTGCAGGAGATCATGAAGTCACTCAACTCGGTGAGAGACTTGATGATCTCCACAAAAGAGATCAACCATCAAGCAGAAGAGTATCTAGACGCTGTTTACAACGTTGAGGATAGGATCGAGAAGTTCACTCTCATAGTTGTCCACCAGAGGAAGGTATTCGGGTTCTTAACCAACCATATCTTCTTCTTTAACAACTTGAGTTCTTGCCAGAAGATCCACCACAAAATCAAGAAAATCACCACCCAACTGATGCAGCTAAAAGTGCATAAACCTTACGGAAAGCTTCATATTGAAGAAATCCCGACTGAAGAGGAAAAAGATGAAGAAACTGTGGTTGGAAATCATAAAACCATCGAGGGTTCTTCTTCAACTTCAGAAATGCAAGCAACAAATCCTGGCAGCTACATGGAGGAACTGAACTTCAGCTACTCATGCAATGAAGAACAAATGCAGATTGTAGGTATCAAAGAACGCTTTCAGAAAATGTCGAGCTTTTCCTACAAAGAAGAAGAATTGGGCATCTTTGGTTTGAAAGAAGATGTCGAAATTCTGGTGAAGCAGCTCACTAAAAACAGTGAAGATTTTGTCTCAATTGTTGGTCAAGGGGGAATAGGCAAAACGACACTTGCTCGCACAATCTACAAAAATAGAAACATCAAGTGCCATTTTCAATTCCATGCTTGGGTTTCAGTGTTAAGAGAGTATACCACAGAAGACATCATGCTATCCTTGTTGAAAGGAACAGATATTATGACAGATAAAGCCACAAATTTGGACGATGAGAAAGCAATGAAGTTGAAGCTCTCAGATTACCTCAAGAGTAAGCGGTATTTGATAATCTTAGATGGTGTAAGTACTTGCAATATCTGGAAAGATATAAAAGAAACCTTCCCAGATGTGAAAAATGGAAGTAAAGTGGTCTTCACATCTACACAAACAATGGAAACCACACAGGTGGACATAGTTTCACATCATATGATGCCTCTAAGTGAAGATGACAGTTTGAAAATGTTCAAAAAGAAGGTTGGTAAAGAAGAAAGTTGGCCTCTGATTTCAGAAACATCAAAGAAGGCAATTCTGCAGAGCTGCAATGGTCTACCTCTGAATATAGTTCTGCTTGCAGGTCTATTCTCCATGAAGGATCCAAACAGCTGGTCTCAAGTCTTTTCTTGCATGAAAAACTCTATCAACATATTGTCTCTTTGCTATAACGACTTGACTGACCACTTGAAGGTATGTCTGCTTTATTCACTGCTTTTTCCTAAAGAATTTGACATCCCGGTAAGAAGGTTACTGCGGTTGTGGCTTGCTGAAGGGTTTGTGAAACAGAATTCGACCAACGTATTTCCAGAAGATATTGCACAAACATATTTTGACGAATTAGTTAGCAGAAACATGATTCAAATATCAAAGTTGAGGTCCGACAATAGTCCAAGAAGATGTCATGTCCTTGGAGTTCTACATGATTATTTGTTGCCTAAAGCCCAAGAAACCAATCTTTTTTACACATATCGTGATTTGATTAGGTATGAAGAAGTAGGTTCTTTAAATGTCCGTAGGATGGTTGAGTATGAAAGTCCAAAAAGGGAAACAAGAAACCAGTTTGGAATTGAAATGTCTAAGAAAACACAACTTAAGAGTTCTCCATTTAATCCCTCTCACCTGCGGTCTTACATGTCATTTAACCATCAGAAAACGGATTATAGGCAGGCAAAGAGAATTGGAAGTTTTTTGGGAAATATCATTAATGATGGTATCGGACTATTACGGGTGCTAGACCTAGAGGGCGTATATAAACCAATCTTGCCTGAAAACCTTGGTAACCTATGCAATTTGAGGTACTTAGGTCTGAGATCGACATATTTGGACAGTCTCCCTTCATCAATTGGTGAATTGACCCATTTGGAAACACTAGATGTGAAACACACATGCATAGATGAGCTACCAGGTTCTATTTGGAGATTGAAAAATCTGCAACATCTCAATCTAAATGACACATGCCTAGATATGCAACCACAATCTTCCTTGAGGCTCTTGACACTCTGGGGATTGTTTTTGGACGAGAAAATCGCCATAAAGAATGGTTTAGATAAGTTGCATGATCTAAGAGAATTGGGTATTACATTCCAGCTAAAATCCAACCAGGATGACTTGATGGATTGGATCGCCAACTTAAGCGCTTTACGGTCGTTAAAGTTGCGATCAAAAGACAATTTGGGGGGCGCTTCAAAACACGTGTTCAGATCAATGTCAAATCTGGAGCAACTTTCCCGCCTTAATTTGTTAGGGAATTTAGAAAAGCTACCTGATGAAAATCAATTCCCGCCAACACTGAAGGTTTTGACATTATCAATCTCACTGCTAAAGCAGGATCCTATGCAAACTCTTGGTCAACTTCCTTGCCTAACTGTGCTCCGGCTCTTGGGGCAATCCTACATAGGGAAAGAAATGGTTTGCAGAAAAGGGGGCTTTAGTAAGCTTAGATTGTTGAAAATGTGGAAGCTGAAAGAGTTGGAGAACTGGTTTGTTGAAGAAGGATCAATGGAAAACCTCAAACATCTGGATATCAGGTGCTGTGATAGATTAAGTAACATTCCAACAACATTGTTGCAACAACAGAAGCTAGAAAAACTGGTATTGACAGGCATGCCACATAGATTCACAACTGAGGTTGAGCGCTTAAAATTGGATCACACATCCATGACCGTCGACCACTGGAAATTTCCTCCATTACCGGTAAGTTCTTGATTTACAGTTTATTATATTTGCAAGCTGATTTTGACTATTTTTATAGAGTTCTTGTTAGAAGATATTCATAACTTATCTGCAAATAACCACAAGGGTGGTGCCTGATTGGTTTGAGTTTGGCTCCAACGGTCAAAAGTACCAGAAGGTCCCAGATTCAAATCCAAGGAGGAATAAAAATCCCCTTGTGGCCACGGAGGTTCAAATGCGGTGACGGGCTATCTGCAAAGCAGGTGGTCGCCCTGGGATTAGTCGGTTCGTATAGCGGGTTGGATATCCTGGTTAATCAAAAAAAAAAAAACTTATCTGCAAATACTAACCTTCTGTTTTGAGTGGCAGCGGGAACAAGATGATACTAGTTTGGTGAACCATAGCTAAGCTTGAAGGTCCAAGCCCGTTATCAGTAAAAATAAACCAATTTAAAGTTCAAGAGACCATTACCAGTCATATTATCAGATGCTCTTGCAGATGTTTATTTGTCGTCAGAGTTTGTCGTTGGTTTCTTATTCTGATTTCGTTTTTGTAAACTCCTTGCATGCCCAGCAAATAAAGAAACTACATCTTTCTTATCTTGGCAATTTGGCATCACAATTGGGAATTTTGAAGAAGACTGTAAAGCATTTTATATATTTACTCATCAAGTAAGTGTAATATCGACTAAATTATGATACCAACAAAAGCAATAATATGGTAAACCATACCTGTTGGTAGGATACCCCTCAAGCTCATGTTGAAATTTGTGATAGAAGATCAGCAAGAATCACCAAGACCTGTTTTGATTACCATCGTTTCATTCTTAATTACCAACCTTTTTCCAAGTATAAGCTTTTCCGGCTTGGCAAAATATCAAACAGTTGGAATGCATAATTCTAACCTTTTGCAATAATCATTTCAAATATCACACCCACCAACAAAATTCCACAAAAAGCAAACTTTAAATCTGATTCTGCTGGCTTCACATTGTAAAACTACGTTTTCCTTCATTTCCTCCTTTAAATTTCATAAAAGTATCACAGCCTCGTAGACAAATGAAGATGAACCCATTGCAATTGCATCACGAATTGATAGAATTTTAAGTGCGAGATTGTGAGCTCACAAACCGATTACGTTAAACCTTACCATGAGAAACCCCTTAAGATGTCGTTGTCAGCCAACGTCTTCTCGGTAATCTATTCATTGTTAGTTATTTTCGTTAGGGTTCTATTCACCATATTGAAGTCCAAATTTGGCTTGCTTTGCGCCTTTGCGTAATTGTATTGCAACTGTAGATGGCGAAATTGGGCCTGTCAAAAATTCAAATTTTCGAGCCGTCAGGCGTTAAGGATCAATTTTGGCCTTTTTGAGCCTCTAAAAGAGTATAACTACAAGTGTCGTTGGATGTTGGAAACTGACCAAACATATGAATATTAGGGTGGTACTTAGGATTGCTTATAAAAATAATTTATTGACTTATTTCGGTATAAAACCGATAATAAGTACTTTTGAGGGTTTGGATAAACAGCTTATACCGGTATCAAACCGATAATAAGAAGTTTTTGAAAAAAGGTAAACGATTCTAACTTATAATAAGTTGATATGGACTTTTATAGAAAAACATAAGTTGTTTCAAATAAGCAATCCCAAACACCACTTTTATATATATATATATATATATATATATATATATATATATATATATATATTGATTCGTGATCTTGGCCGGTGTTTTTTGAGGAAGCCCCAAAAAACGAAGGCCGAGCTATAAGGCACGTGACCTGCAAATCTGCAATGGATTGGTGACTGACTGGACTTTGGATTTGATTAAAATAGAGAAACTCGTCTTCTTGTTATCCAAAAGCAAAAAGTGGATCGAATCGGTCAAGCCATCAATAAGTGGCCGGAAAGGAGATACAAGTGAGTTGTCAAACAAAGATTGCTGAATGCGATGGTGGCCTTTCGTGTTTGGATTTCAGCTCGTATTTCAAAGTTTATTTCTAGCGGCTAAATAGAGAAAATAGAGGGATTTATAAAAAGCTACAGACTTTTTTAAAGCCGGTTTAAGGACGGGTACGGGACCGGTTGCTTTTCTTTGGAAGGATCAGATCAGACCCGTTAAATTGGGCCTATATCAGTTATGTTTTTTTGAAAGACCGGTTACACTTACACCAAAGAAAGATTTTAATATTTCTTAAAGACACCAAAGATTTCCCCGGTAGACACCAAAGAAAGATTGCTTAAAGACACCAAAGATTATAGTAGTGATTCTCTCGTACATGCAATTAGTAACGAGCATAAAATAAATCATCATCAATTACAAAAATAAAATCGTTTCTTCACTCAAATATGACTCCCAAAAAGACTAATTGTTTGAGTTTGCATAAGTAGGCATGACAACAGGGCGGGGATGGGGCGGGTTTTGTGATCTTCGACCCTGATTTTTAGTAATAGCCCCCGGCCCCGGTCCCGACAGGTATGGGGATTAACATCCCGTCCCCAGTCAAACCTCGGTCAAACCAAAATATCGGTAGTTTGAGTCTACAGGGGATCCCCGACCCTGTCCCAAACCCCGGTTTGAGTAACAACCCTCGGCCCCGGTTTCAGTCTACCGGGGATCCCCGTCCCCGGGACCCGTTTTAGCGAGGAATTTCCGTCACCTTTTCGGTCGGGTGAGCCGGGTTCCCCACCGGGTCGGGGCAAATTATCATCCTTATGCATAAGATTGTGTTTTATTAGTGAAATCGACAATGTGAAAAACCTCTAATGTTGGTAAAATTCATTTTGATGAGGCCCATATGTTTTCAAAATTCTCCAACAAGTTTTTAAAGTGAGGGAAGAACATCAACAAATTTTTCGGTTTTAAATGGTTGATTTTTCCATTTCACATAATTTGCATTTTTTTTAGAGTTTCAGATGTTTGATTCATAAAGGTGGGCTTTTAACTGTTAGAGTTGTTGACAATCCCACATCGCGTGAATTAAGGATAAAAATGTGATTTTTCGGTTTTAAATGGTTGATTTTTCCATTTTACATCATTTATATATATTTTTTTCAAAGTTTCAGATGTTTGATTTATAAAGGTGGGGTTTTAACTGTTAGGGGGTGCTTGGTTCACATAATGGAATTTGATGGAATTGGAATCCATCAAAGAAATTTGACTTTGAAGGAATTAGAATGGAATTGGATGGAATTTGACCATGCACTTGGTTGGTAGGATTTGGAATGAAATCTCTCAATATAATTGGAACAATCGTCTTTGTTTGAACTATCCCACCCATCGCCCCACCCACACCCTATCAACCACCATGTCACTACTGTCGTCATCACAGTTATTACCTCGCCCCAATCCCTACCCAAACACTGCCCACCACCCCAACCCCACCCCCATCACTCATGCCACGCCCCCATAATAGGTGGGGTTGTTGGGGGTAGGCAGGGTGGGCGAGGCGTTAGGGAGTGGGCCAGAGTGGGGCAATGAATGACAGGTGACAACTATAGCGGTAGGATGGTGGTTAGTGGTGGGTTGGTGTTGATCCTCTCTCTCAGTGATTTGATGATAATCCCTTTTTCCTTTTGATGTATTTTAGTTTCTGTATTTTCAGTTCCAGCGATCAATACACTGAGTATGTTCAGTGATCGCTGAAGAACTCGCTTTGTAAATCATTCAGAGACAACAA
>NC_037528.1:46223334-46224122 GCF_001531365.2 Cynara cardunculus var. scolymus
GAATAGACAAGGCTTCAGCTGTCTGCTACAATTGTCACCGTCAAGGTCACTTTGCAGGTGAATGCAGATCTAAGAGAACTGTGACGCCATCTTCCAATGCTACTTCATCCTCCAGGACTATAGATGATAAATATTCTAAACTAAAGGAAAAGTACAAAAAGATGAAGAAAAACCAGCAAAAGTCCAAAGGTCTTGTTGCTGAAGAGCATGACTGGGCTGAATCATCTGAAGAATCATCTTCTGATGAAGAGGATAAAGCCTACGTCTGTCTGATGGCTATAAATGCTAACGAAGAAACTTCTAAAGCATCCACCTCCTCAGAGCCATCTTCTTCCTCTACTCAGGTTATCAAAGGCGTATGGTATTTGGACAGCGGCTGTTCTCGGCATATGACTGGAGATAAATCTCTCTTATCTCATTTCAAAGAAGAAAGAGGACCTTCCGTGACCTTTGATGGAAATGGAAAAGGGTATACCAAAGGTTTTGGTATATTATCCAACGGTACAACTACGTTCAAACGCGTTGCATTCGTTGAAGGACTGAAGCACAATCTTCTCAGCATCAGTCAACTGTGTGATAAAGATTATACAGTTAATTTTTCTAAGAATTCTTGTCACATTCTTGACAAAGATGATAAGGTAGAATTCTTGTCACATTCTTGACAAAGATGATAAGGTTGCTTTAACCGGTTCTCGCCTAGGGAATATCTATATCATCGACATGAATTCTCCTCTTACAGAGAATGGATGTTTCTTTTCTAAAGCCTCATCAGATATTAACTGGTTATG
>NC_037528.1:46224222-46226508 GCF_001531365.2 Cynara cardunculus var. scolymus
CTCAATACTTAGCCGATTTAAAATAATCCGGCCACCATTTGGTCGTATTCCTACTTCTCAGTGTAAAAAGATAATCAATCTTACCAATCATAGCCCGATCAACACTTAATCGGTTTAAGACAATCTGGACAATACATGGATTAACCTTTGTCCGATTTAAAACAATCCGGACAATACATCGATTAACCTTTGTCCGGTTTAAAAACAATCCGGGCAAGCTTTGTCCGATTTAATACCCGGATAAAACACTTAGAACAAAAGACTAATTTCTTTCCAAAATAAACAACACTCACATAAAACCAGTAATAATTTTATGCAAAAGAGTTTAGAAATCACTCACCTTATCAAGCTTTTGAAATCAAACACTTGAGATCAACTTGAATCTCCAAACAGAAATAATCCGGCCAACTCTCTTCTTTCTTTAAATTGCACAACTTATCAAAATAGCAAGAAGAAGGAATATGGAGGTTAAGCTCTCCTTTTATACTTTCCTTTTAGGGAAAGTCGGCTAACTTCACACAGTCACATGCATGCATGCATACATACACCATGTATACACACACACACACACACACATATATATATATATATTTATAAATATATATATACATACTTATCTCAAGCACAAATACTATGTATATATATATATATACTTCCACATATGTACATACACATAATTTTCACATACCAGCATGATTAAACGTATCAATTTATCATACTATCACGTAATCATTTAATCAGATAATCACATATTAATTACCTTGAGTGATAATCAGGATCCGGTTATCACATTATCCACCCCTCAAAAGAATTTCGTCCCGAAATTCCTTTAATCAAAAAGCCATGGGTATTCTGATCTCATATTTGATTCCAATTCCCATGTTGCTTCTGGTCCTTTGTGAAACTTCCACCGAATTTTAACTAGACTTATTCCTTTGTTTCTCAACACCCTGATCTTTCTGTCGATTACAGCTTCTGGTGTTTCCACAAAATTCAGCTTACTGTCTAATTGGATCTCTGGTAACGGTATAGCTAAACTCGGATCAACCAAACATTTCTATAAATTCGACACATGAAAAGTGTTGTGAATTAGATTCAGTTCTTTTGGCAGCTCTAACTGATATGCTACTGGCCCAATTCGCTAGCATATTCTGAACAGCCCCACATACGTCGGACTGAGCTTCCCTTTCTTTCCAAATCTGACGACACCCTTCCATGGCGAAACTTTTAACATCACAAAATCACCTATACTAAACTCAATTGGCTTTCGACGATTATCTGCATAACTTTTCTGGCGATCTTGTGTTGTTTTTATTCTTTCACGGATCTGTTCGATCTTTTCAGAAGTTTCTTGAACAATTTCAGGACCCGTCAACTGTTTCTCTCCCACTTCATTCCAACATAACAACGTTCGATATTTACGTCCATACAACACTTCATACGGTGCCGCTTGGATACTAGAATGATAACTATTGTTATATGCAAACTCTATCAATGGTAAGTGATCTTCCCACGATCCCCTGAAGTCAATAATACAACTTCTTAACATATATTCGAGAGTCTGGATAGTTATTTCACTCTGCCCATCAGTTTGCGGATGATAAGTTGTACTCAATCGGATTTCAGATCCCAAAACTTTCTGTAGTCCTTCCCAAAACTTGGAAGTAAACCGACTATCTCTATCAGAGATAATGGACAATGGAACACCGTGTCTGGTAACAATTTCTTTGATGTAAATTTGCGTTAGCTTTTCTAAAGAGTATTTCTCTCTTATTGGTAGAAAATGAGCAGATTTAGACAAACGATCAACAATTACCCAAATCGCATCATACCCCTTTGGAGTTCGAGGTAACTTCATAACAAAATCCATGGTAATGTGATCCAATTTCCATACAGGTATCTCTAACGATTGAAGACTTCCATATGGCTTCTGATGTTCAATCTTAACCTGTAAACATGTCAGACACTGTTCCACATATCGAGCTATGTCTYTTTTCAATCCTGGCCACCAATAAAAAGATTTCAAATCTCTATACATYTTATTGGTGCCTGGATGGATAGAGTATCGGGACTTATGACTTTCGTTTAGTATCATACTTCGGATATTTCTAAAATATGGTACCCAAATTCGCTCTTGAAAACACATAATTACTTTGTCATTTGGTTCCAAGGTTGAAATCATTTTACCCAACCTTTCTGATTTGATAAGATCTTCCTTCATAGCTTCCTTCTGACATCTCAGAACTTCTTTATGAATATCAGAGACTAAACTTATTCTCATTGCCA
>NC_037528.1:46227987-46230374 GCF_001531365.2 Cynara cardunculus var. scolymus
CAAACAATGCTAGCCTGATACTTTGCCAACCAGTCCATACCCACAACTATGTCAAATTCTTTCATTGGCATGGGTAATAACCGGATCGGAAGTTCACAACCCTCAATAACAATAATACAGTTATTGAACACACTAGTAACAGTTTCCTGACTATTAGCAATATCAAATACTAATTTATCATCAAGTAGCACAGAATTCAGACATGCAGTTTGAGCAAACAATGATACAAACGAAAAGTTTGCACCAGAGTCAAATAACACCTTAGCTCGTATTGAATTCAGGAGGAATGTACATGTTATTACATCCGGTGATGCTTCTGCCTCGTTTTTAGTCATCTGGAAGGATCGTCTCCACGCCCCTCCTTGCCCTCCTCTATTTATAGTAGGCCTTCCCCGAGTACCCGGAACATTACTCCCCATTATTAACTGTGAAGTTCTTAACAAAAGACAATTTGGTCGAATATGATATGGAGAATTGTAATTAAAAAACCTTCGGTTAGCTGGGCAATTTCTGGATAAATGACCTGCCTCACCGCATTTATAACATTTCATTGGGTCCATCTTGCATTCTCCCTAGTGAACCTGTCGACACTGTGAGCAGACTTTTTCACTGATCTTCTGCTCAGATCTGTTATCATATCTAATAGTTTTCGGTCCTAGAAAAGATGAAGGCGCCTCCCATTTTCTTTTCTCAACAACTTTTCCTTCTGATTGTCTATTCTTATTTCGTTCAGTCACATCAGCTGCATCTACTGTTAGTGGAAAAGTATTGGGGTTCATAGCAATAACAAACTCTCTGATTGAGGGTTTCAAACCCCAAATAAACCTCTCTATCTTTCGGGATTCAGTCGAAAATAATGTTCGGAAAAACGAGAGTATTCAATGAATCTTTCGGTATACTCCCGAACTGTTCCATTTCCTTGCTCTATCTTCATAAAATCTTCCTCCATTTGTCTTACTGCTGTTTTAGGACATAATTGATTTTTAAATCTATTCACAAATTCTACCCAAGACAGAGTCTGTAAAACATCCGTTCTGGTAGACGATTCAACTTCCCACCAAAATAAAGCATTTGATTTTAATACAGAAATAGCAAATCAAACTTTATCTGTTTCCGGACACCGAATGGTGTTGAACACAGATTCCATTTCCTTAATCCAGCACATAGCTTTCACTGGATCTTTCTCCCCAGAAAAGGTTGGTGGTTTGCATGTTAAAAACATCTTAATATCTCCTTCTTTATTGTGAGTGATTAGAGCAGAGGGATAAATTTCTACTCTTTCTATTTCCACTCTAGCCGGTATTCTCATAATAGATGTCAGAGTTTCCCGCAATTTCCCCATTTCCTCTGCCAACATATCTCTGGTTATATATTCTGGGTGTGGCACTGACCTTTCTTGAACATTCCCAGAGTGGGATTCTTTGTGTTCATATTGTACTTCAGTCCGACCCCTTCCCTGAGACTGACTTCTTCCTCTGCCTCGTCCCCTTGGTCTTCCCCGACCTTTATTTCTGGACGTGCTAGTTGGAAAATTAACAGGTGACTCTTCCCTTTCTTCAGACTCTGGATGAGCCGTTCTTTCAGATCTTCTAGTTCGGCTAGACATCTGCAAAGTTTAGTGATAATCATCACGTATTCACATTCCCAAATATAATGAAGTATTCAAGTTCAGATATGTACCTGTAAATTTATAATTACACTGGCCAGATGTAATTAAAATTTACCTTACACACTGTTCTTTCAACCATCATATTTATTTCTAATGGTACTAACTATGTCCAGGACCCTTAACATGCAATAAAACAGTTTAAGTCTAGGTATCATGCTGTTAAATACCTAAATCTCTTAAACTCAGGCTCTGATACCATTCTGAAATGCTCCAAACCCACACATTGCATGTATTTCATACAAAAGAAATACATTATATCATTCCTTTCAGGTCCCTTAGTACAAGAATCTAATATGACCAAATACAAGGTCCAAAATTCAAAATACATCTCTTGTACTAATCAAACAAAACTGTACATCATAACATATCTTCAAGCAAAATTGCATATAGGAAAATATTAAATCTTCCTCTTTCCCTTACCATCTGTACCTCCTGCAACACATAGTTAAAATCAAAAAAACGAGGGTTAGACCGAAAGGTCTAGTGAGATACCCTATTTATGTTATTGCAGGGTGAAAAATCACCAAAACCTTTAGGGAAAGTATCATTTCATATATATAACAAATATATGAATAATTAGAAATGTAATACCAGATCTTTTCCATTTATCAAGCAAAGAATTCTGTTTATTCAAATCTCAAAACTCTGAACCAATCAGGTTCTACATAATGCCACTTTTAAACCTTTTCTTAACCAAACAAGGTTATTTAAAGCTTCA
>NC_037528.1:46230804-46235699 GCF_001531365.2 Cynara cardunculus var. scolymus
ATCTCCTTGATATGCCACCCTTATCCCATGGTACACCTCTCCTTGATATGCCACCCTTATCCCATGGTACACCTCTCCTTGATATGCCACCCTTATTTCTTCATCAAAATATTTTCACAGAATAATTTCAAATAAACCGCAGCCATTAAAATTATTATTAATACAAAATCATTTCTTTCAAAACTTCATTTTTATGATAATATAACATTTCTCATTGAAAACACAACATTACATCAAATCCGGTCAATCTTGACTTAGCCGGACTTCAAATCCGGTCAACTATCCGGTCAACACATAGCATAAGCTTTATCCGGTTAACACTTAGAATTAATGCCAACTTTGTCCGGATAACAAGTCCGGACAACACACCGCATAAGACTTGATCGTGATTTAACACTTGGAATCAAAATCATCTTTATCCGGATAACAAGTCCGGTCAATACCCCGCTCAATACTTAGCCGATTTAAAATAATCCGGCCACCATTTGGTCGTATTCCTACTTCTCAGTGTAAAAAGATAATCAATCTTACCAATCATAGCCYGATCAACACTTARTCGGTTTAAGACAATCYGGACAATACATGGATTAACCTTTGTCCGATTTAAAACAATCCRGACAATACATCGATTAACCTTTGTCCGGTTTAAAAACAATCCGGGCAAGCCTTGTCCGATTTAATACCCGGATAAAACACTTAGAAYAAAAGACTRATTTYTTTCCAAAATAAACAASACTCACATAAAACCAGTAATAATTTTATGCAAAAGAGTTTAGAAATCACTCACCTTATCAAGCTTTTGAAATCAAACACTTGAGATCAACTTGAATCTCCAAACAGAAATAATCCGGCCAACTCTCTTCTTTCTTTAAATTGCACAACTTATCAAAATAGCAAGAAGAAGGAATATGGAGGTTAAGCCCTCCTTTTATACTTTCCTTTTAGGGAAAGTCGGCTAACTTCACACAGCCACAGGCATGCATGCATACATACACTATGTATATATATATATATATATAAATATATATATACACACTTATCTCAAGCACAAATACTATGTGTATATATATATATATATAAATATATATATATACTTCCACATATGTATATACACATAATTTTCACATACTATCATGATTAAACGTATCAATTTATCATGCTATCACGTAATCATTTAATCAGATAATCACATATTAATTACCTTGGGTGATAATCAGGATCCGGTTATCACAATTAAATACATATATATGTATATGTGTTGGTCCCGTAAGGGTCTACAAGAAGAGAAACAATTTGTAGAAGAGGGGGATGAATACAAACATAATATTTTTAAATTTAAAATATATATTAATAGAGAAGATCAATACAAATTTTACAAGATTGTTTGTTGAAAGATAAGGTGATAAAAACCTATCTAAACAATCTTTGGTTACACACAATGCTTTAGCAGTTACAAGAAAAGAAGTTGCTAAAAGAAAGATCATTTACTTAAACTAGAAGATGCTTGAAGTAAGAATTAAGTTAGAGAGAGATGCGCGCTCTCTGCATGGAGAAGAAACACTTCTATTTATACCCAATGCATTAAATGTCCATTTAATGCAATATGGTAGGTTTAGAGTGCGTGTCAAGCCTTAAGAGTGCGTGTCAAGCCTTAAGAGGAAGGCTTATCCTTTGCTATAGTGAATAGTACAAAAGCACTATTTCTGAGCAGACATCCTTACCTAAAGTTGGTGGACAAAGAGTCGACTAGTCGGCTCCGTACCGTAATAACTTTTGTAAGGGTATGGGTTTTGTCCTTTGTGTGCATAAGGACAAGACAACAACAATCGTGATAAGCAAGCTTCCTTTGATCGCTGAATGCTGGAATGACCTGAAGGTCTCATCATCATTCGCTGAAGTTTGAGCATTCTTCACATATATGTAGACAGACTTGTAATCACTGAATACCGCTTCAGATCACGTACTCGCCGGTCTCTAATCTTCAGTTTCAGTATTCGACGTTTGCTGAAGGTTCTTTGGTGTGAGTGTTGTCTTCTTGAAGTATTGTTGTCTCTGATAGATTTACAATGCAAGTTCTTCAGCGATCACTGAACATACTCAGTAAAGATCGCTGGAACTGAAAATACAGAAACACAAATACAACGTGAAAGAGAAAATAGATTATCATCAAATCACTGAGAGAGATGATCAACAATATGTGTGTGTTCAATTATTGTTATGTAAATAACAAATAAAGTCATATGAGATAAAAGAATCAAAAGAAAATATTAAGTGTAACCAACAAAAATAAATAGTCTAATTAATTTAATGTTTTGATAATAATTATATCAATAAAAAAGCAAAGTTTGAGAAAAAGAAAATTAGGATTGCGATGCCTAAAAATGTCACCTTATTGTTGGTGTTTTTTCTTATAAAATTACAAATGTGTTCGATTTACACCAAAAACAAATAATCAAGAGATCGAGAACGAGACCGAGAGTTTTAAAGCAATTGAATGAGAGATGAATGAGAGAACTTTTAATAACTCATGATGAATATCAGTTTGAATCTCACCTTGGTGAATAGGGAGAAGACATAGAGGTATGAGAGAGTGAAGACATAAGTAAAATGTATCAAAAGTATCTTGGAAACATGAAAAAAAAGATAATAATTTGCATTGATAACTTAACTATATATTATTTTGATTATAGATTAAGTAATTTTAAAACCAAATACATAAAATAATATAATAATAAATAATAGTACTATTTTGATTGGAATGATTGTATGCGTTCACACTGAGCAGAAACTGTGATGGTTGGATTACTTGTCAATGTAAATCCATGGAAATTTCTCTGCAATTTCCTCCCTCTATGATCAAGTAAACGGGAAGAGAGAGTCTTCATTCGTCGTCTTCCTTACTCTCTTTCTCTCTCTCTCTCTCCCCATAGTTTCTGAATCATAGTTTTACAGAGAGAGAAATGGCGTCTGGTGATGATGAAGATCAGTCTCAATTGAAAGGATTTGTGATCATCACTCTTCCTCCTCCAGATAACCCTTCTTTAGGCAAAACCATCACAGCTTTCACCATCCCTAACCCGTCACATCCACCATCATCACCACCACCACCACCACCACCAGCAGCAGGACGACCACCGTCACAGCCTCCAATTCAGTCATCATTACATCATGGAAGAAGAACCCTTTTCACACACCCAAGAAGAAGAATCTCTTGGACCCTTTCGGGTATCGCTCTTTTTGCTTTGCTAACTTTTTGTGTCACTCAATCCCCGCGAAATCATTTCAAATTAACAAGTTCGGAGCCTTCTAATGAAATTGATCGAGATGACGATGATGATCAAAGCCCCAATTCCTTCATCTTTCCACTCTACCCCAAATTGGGGTTTCGAGAAAAGTCAAAAACGAGAGATATGGAGGTTAAGTTGGGGAAATCTTCGATGTTCAGTTCCAAAGGTGCGGTGTTACCTGTTGATGATGGAGGTTTGCCCACCAAGGTTAAATGGGTATCTACAGTTAGCAATAGTGCCCTTTTGCCTGTCAATGAGGATGATCTGCGAGATGGGTATGTGTTATTTTTAACAAAATACTGATTAACTTTTGTATAATGGCAATGTTTCAAGGATTTGGGAATGGGGACATGGGTGCTTGATATTATGGTAGGAATATGATGACAATAGGGGTATGATTATGCATACAGGTGTGTATATCTAGAGGGAAGTTTCATTATGAACCCGAGAACCGCCCAAAGCACTCCACTTGTCCCTCTTCGCGATGAATGTTCATTATGAATAACATATTCATGGTGAATATGAAAGTGTTATTCATTATGAATCACACATTCACGATGAATAACAAGTTCATATTCATGATGAATATGCCCCCGTGTTGTGTTTCCCGGGTCCTAATCAATTTTAGGTTCTTAATGGAACCTGTTGTATATATAGAAAACCAAACAGATAAAAGGCTAAAGATGTTGAAAACCTACATTCGGAGTTCTTGGTGCACAAATGATGTAAAGAAAGAAGATTAGGATGTCAAATCTGTAATAAAAGCAAACAATCAAATTCGAAATTTGGGATGAACTTCTTTCCTGGTGTAATGCCATTAAGGGGATATGAACGACTTATTGAGTTCGTTAACACTAGTTTCAACTAGCAGATGTCCCATGGAGGATCGTTCAAGCAATATAGATGTCAAATTGGTAATGGCTAGTGGTGGTCAATGACCAATATGACAATGGCATTACAAAAGAGGCCATCCTAGATATCAGACCTGATGCATCTGATTTCACCAAGGCCATGTTATTATTTGAGCTTATTGAAAAAGCCCGGTTTTAGTTCGCCATAAGCTGGCTTTTTGAAAAGATACTTCAAAATAGTGTACTTTCATAAGCTGGCTTTTTGCAACCTGCTATCATAAAGTTTTCTTATTATAGCATTGTACTTTCATTTTTTTTTATTACAACAATGTATTTTCAAATTACATTTTATTAGGACATTACGTTAATCTAATGATGTGCATGTCCTAATAAATTAATTATGATGTTCATTTTAATTATGTCATATTGGAACCCTTCATGACCTATTATGTCTATTTGTTCGTTTTTGTAAAACTGTACAGGCTGTATTACACACAGATTAACGTTGGAAGCCCTCCAAGACCGTATTTTCTTGACATAGATACCGGTAGTGATCTGACTTGGATTCAATGTGATGCCCCATGCGCTAGTTGTGCCAAGGTAAGCTGTAACTAAAGTTAAGTGATTTACAAGAAGATTTAGAGTGGCCTTGGAACGGTTTTTAACAATCAAGGAGGTAAATAATTTCACATAGGCGATGATATGGAAACTAAACAAAACGAGGCCAGTACATCCCACCCGAAGGTGGGGTTGTTTC
>NC_037528.1:46235754-46256012 GCF_001531365.2 Cynara cardunculus var. scolymus
GGGGGAGGGGGTATATGCATATCTAACCTATACCCTGACGAGTATAGTGGCTTTCTCTGTGAAGACACCCGGCTAGTGAGAAGTGTCACTATTGGTTATTAAAAATGTTCGTCTATTGGTTAAATGTCTAAAATACCCTTTAATAAAGGGCATTACAAATTGAACTTGTTAACATCAAGTAAAAATGGCAAAAAGAACTAGATTTTGATTGAGAACTTGACTGAATTATGAACACAGGGAGCGCATCCTTATTACAAGCCGGCAAGAGGAAATATCTTATCTTCGAAAGATTCATTCTGTTTTGATGTTCAACATAGCAGCAAAGCTGGATATTGTGAGTCTTGCCATCAGTGTGACTATGAAATAAAGTATGCTGATCATAGTTCCTCTTTAGGGGTACTTTCAAAGGACGACCTTCGTCTAGTTGATGTAAACGGAACATCAATTGATTCTAAAGTTGTTATTGGGTAAGATCCTTATCTTATATTATACTCCCTCCGTCCCAAAAATAAATGTTCACAATGAAAAAAACACAGTTTTAACTTAAGGACAATTTTAACCTTAGTAATAGAGGGAGTAATGAATTTCTCGATATCATAATTAAGGATAGAATTGGAAAGTAGGCACATACAGTTTTCTCTAAATGACAGTTTTACCCTTGGTAATAGAGAGTAATGAATTTCTCCATCTCATAATTAAGGATAGAATTGGAAAGTAGGCACTTTTAGTTCTAACTAAATGACAGTTTTACTCTTGGTAATAGAGGGAGTAATGAATGTCTCTGTCTCATGATTAAGGGTAGAATTGGAAAGTAAGTGGACACCTATTCTGGGACAAACTAAAAAAGAAATGTGGACACTTATTTTGGCATGGAGGGTGTATATCTTTTCCATATCTTTGAACCTTTTTCTTGACAATAGCTGTTTGATTCACACAGAAATAGCATCTTTTGTTGTGTATTAGGTGTGCGTATGATCAGCAAGGGATACTTTTAAACTCTTTGATGAAAACAGACGGGATCCTCGGTCTTAGCAGGGCTAAAGTGAGCCTTCCTTCTCAATTAGCAAAACAAGGAATTATCGACAATGTGATCGGCCACTGTCTTACATCTGATTCTACAAGCGGTGGATACATGTTCTTAGGAGGCGACTTTGTGCCACAAACGAAGATGTCTTGGGTTCCCATGCTCAATGATGCTTCCATGTGAGCGTTTCATCTCTGTTTCCATTTCTTTCTGCAAGTAGTTTATGCTTTATTGACCTTTTTATCAACACCTTAGGGGCTGTTTACCAACACAAGTTGGGTAAGCATTAATCGGGTTAATGTTGACTTAAATTGTAGCAAGTGCTTATCGATAAAAACGATTTGGGTAAGCACTGTCTTACTTGGTCAGTGACATATTTGTGCCTGACTCAGTCAGCACCTCGGTCAGTTAGAAGTGTAGGTAAACAACATCATCTCTTAATCGGTAAGAGGCTCTTACCCATTAAGAGACAATCAACACTAAGGCCTTGTTTGCTTAAAAAAAAGCTCTTATGAGTCCCTTATGCCTGATTCGTTAGAGGCAGGGCCATTCAGACTGTCTGTTCTTTCCAATTTTTCAGAGGCACTTATGTCTTATTGTTCTATTATCCGGTAAGAGGTAAACCAACCTCTTATTTGACTCTTATTGTTCTCCAAACCCTCAGCAACGACGTTTCTTAATCGTTTAACCTTAATAGATCACTTATCTCAATAGATCCTTACCAAATTGATGCTCACCTCTCTCAATTGATGTATTCTAGTAGGATTTAGATGTGCTAAATACCGTCAATGGCATATTTTCGTTTAAATGAATGCTAATTATATAATTTAGATGTAAATTTCGCAATGATGATGAATAAAAATGTGAAATTGTATAAATTTATCTATAAATTCAGACATTTATTAGTTTACAAAAACAAACGGTTTTATTGAATCAGATTTCAGCACCACCTCTTATCAATTAGAAGTGAAATAAGACTTCAACACCTCTTAGAAAACAAATGTCACCTAAGTAAACAACCCTTTAATGGCTATGTCTAACCAAACCAAGCCAAACGAGCCAAAAGATGAGGTCGGGGAGGGGGGGTGAGATGTATGCAGACCTTATATCTAGCTTTCTTATGTACTTCAATTTCTGATATCTAGCTCTCTTTGTGAAGGAATTATCTTGCAGAAGTTGCTAGAGTGACTTACGGATCTAAGCAACTTAGTTTAGATCGTCATAAAAAGGGAAGTGGGCGAATGGTCTTTGATAGTGGAAGTTCTTATACATATTTCACAAGACAAGCATATTCTGATTTAACTAGTATGGTGAGTGTCCTACTCTCATAGTAGCGGGGAGATATATAACTTTACAACGTTGTTCCTTTGTAACATTTTCAATTATACAAATTGCAGCTTAAAGACGTCTCTCGTGATGGCTTCATTCAAGATGCTTCAGATACAACACTACCCATTTGTTGGCGATCTAAATCTCCAATAAGGTACTTTGAATAGATCTTCGTTATTGGTTGTTTTTATCAACACAGTTCTTCCTAGAGTTCCAAAGTTAATAAGATAATTATGGAAGTTAAATTGCATGACGGTTTCTATTTGATTTGCCCCCTATATATTTGTCGTAGATATATAATTGTATGTATTAAAATAGGAAGATGTATGCTTGAATTTTTTTTTTTGATTAACCTGGATATCCAACCTGCTATGCGAGCCGACTAATCCCAGGGCGACCGCCCGCTTCATGGGTAGCCGGGAGTCACCGCATTTGAACCTCCGTGGCTACAAGGGGGTTTTTTTATTCCTCCTTGGATTCGAACCTAGGACCTCCAGGCACTTTTGATCTTTGGAGCTCAAACCAATCAGGCACCACCCTTGTGGTTTGTATGCTTGAATTTTATAGTATGTATAGTTGTACTTACTATAATAAGAAGTTACAAAGTTATTTTGGCTTGCTTACAGATCCATCAAAGATGTTAGCAAATTCTTCAAACCACTTACTCTTCAATTTGTGAGAAAATGGTGGAGTATTTCGACAAATCTACATATACTTCCGGAGGGCTACTTGATCATAAGTGTAAGAATTGAAACTTAGATTTAATATGTCGTTCCATTTGGCAAAGCGACAATCACCTAATATAACCTTTTGTGTTTGTAGAACAAGGGGAACGTGTGCTTAGGCATCCTCGATGGTAGTGATTTGCTTGAGGGATCACATATTCTTCTTGGAGGTACAAGTTCATTACGATATTAGCACATGTTGATTCTTTGCTTGATTCGCCATGAAAGAAAGATGAAGTGCATTCCTCTTTGAAAGAGAGATGTAACTTGTCCATTGTCGTTAAATCATATGCAAACCATTATGTCCCACTCGGAAGTAAGGTCGGGGGGGGGGGGGGAAGGGAGGTTGGGATGTAAGCAGATATGTCTTCTACCCCAAATGATAGAGCGGTTGTTTCTGTGAAAACCCTTGACTTGCGACAAAGTTTGCTTGCCTTAAACCAAACACACTTAGTATGGCCCACACAAAAGGTAGGGTATGGGGGTGGGATGTATGTAGACCTGTCATCTATCCCAAATAGTAGAGTGATTGTTTCCATGAAGACCACTGAATTGCGACAAAGTGCATTGTCCTAAAAACAAAACAAAACCAAACCAAACCAAACCAAACCCATCGACCATTCCCCACTTGAAAGTAGGGTTTAGGAGATAGGATGTACACAGAACCGTCCTCTACCCCAGATAGTAGAACGACTATCTCCATGAAGCCCCTTTACTTGCAACAATATGTTTGTTAAAAGATTGTTGTATTTTGAATGAACAAGTGTGCTTCTCCAACATGCCTTTTGTTTGCTTGCTTTATAGACATCTCGATGCGTGGAAATTTGATTGTCTACGACAATGTGAAGCAGAGAGTTGGTTGGATGAGATCCGAGTGTGTCGATTTAACTAACAAGTACCTTCCATCTTTTTGATAGTATATATCATTGTTGTAAATATCTATGCCGTATATCTAATTACTTGTAAACTTTTTTGTAATGCAGTCTCGTTTATAATCGTATGCATATGTGCATCGCATAAATTTACCATTTCTTTAAAGATCCCTCTTCGGTTTTTACCTAGTTGTTGAGCATAATGCAAAGCCTGTAAATTGATCTTTGATCGAAACTAAATTCTCGAGGGTAGGGATGTACATGGGTTGGGTTGACGGTTTGAGGAATTTAAAACAACCCAATCACAATGGTTTGAAAAAATCTCAGTATAAACCACAAGGGTGGTGCCTGATTGGTTTGAGCTTGGCTCCAAAGGTCAAAATTACCTGGAGGTTTCAGGTTCAAATCCAAGCAGGAATAAAAGTCCCCTTATGGCCATGGAGGTTTAAATGCGGTGATTCCGAGTTATCTGCAAAGCAGGTGGTCGCCCTGTGATTAGTCGGTTGGCATAACGGGTTAGATATTCAGGTTAATAAAAAATCTATCTCAGCATAACCCAACTCGTTACAAAGTGCAACCTGACTCAACCCTTGTAAGTTAGGTTGGGTTGAGGAGTTGCCACTATTCTTTTAAATAAGTTGCATCTTCGATTTTTGGTGACTTAGAACTATAGTTCATCACTCGATTTAATTCTATACTTGCAACAAATCGGTAATATCCAATTACTGATACACAAGTACTTCAACAAACAAAGAAAATGCGTTTGCAAAAGACGAAAATGCGAACACTCACGTATGTTGTCTTCACCTAACCATATATATCACACACACGAAGGATCGTGTGAGAATACGAGTTAAGATGAGGAGCGTAAGAAGGAATTTGAACCCTTGATCACTTTTAATCTAAAGCCAACCAATTAATTGTGCTTTAGGATGATCCGGTGCCTTCTATCAGTGTTGATCTAGTGGAACTCTTCAATTAGAATTGATCCAAGAGCGGAGACCCTTTCTTACCTTTCTCACCATAACTCTCACCGGAACCCAACCTTAAGGTTATCATCTTTTTCAAAAATACTCTTGTTCACTTGTTTTCACATTTGTTTAATATGTACTGTTTTTACAATTATTACAAAAATGTCATAAGTTAATCTAATCCGTAGATCTTAAAGTTTAATGGTCAAGGTAAGTTCACATAGTTAACACCGATGGTTCAGTTAACAAAATATATATAAAGGGAGTTCTTTTGAGATCCATATAATTTGTAAGATCCATGATATCCAATTTTTGGAAAATAAAATCTAAAATAAAAACCTGTCTCTCCTATCTCCTTTTTCCCTCTCATCTCTCGTATTTTTTCTTTTTCTTCTCTCCATAACATTAACATACAAAAACATAGACTTGAGATCATGTGAGATCAAGGGTTTTTCGTGAGTCCCGTAAGACCAATTCTCAACCATTGGATTAGATCTACAATATGAACATTCATAATCATAAAATTGCCATGAGACTTCTCAATAATCACAAAATTGCTACCGTGCAACTTTAGACCATTAGATCATTAGCTTATAAAGTTGATCAATGAACATAAATTGGTCTTGCGAGTCTCACGAAAAACCTTTGGTCTCACGTGAACCCAACCCTACAAACATAATTGAATATATATATATATATAGATCAACACATTGTGAATACTTTCTTCAAGATATTATTAAAGTTTGTGAACACACTCTAAATTAAGATCTAGTATAGCTTGTGAACACAAACTACATCAACAAAACTACATCTAAATCTATCACTTTTGTATACTATATGAACTTTGTAATTATATTATGAATACCCTAGTAAAAAAATCTTAAGCTTGTTTATAATGCGATCACTATGTGTTCACTTTACGTGCATATTTAATTGTGCGTGTGTTCACGTTATGTGCACATTTAATTGTACATGTGTGTATGTTACGGGGAGATGAGAGGAGGGAGAGAGAGAGAGAGAAGGAAAAAAGATATATATATATATATATATATATATATATAGAGAGAGAGAGAGAGAGATAGAGAGAGAGAGATGAGCGATCAAATGAAAACTGCCCTCATTTGTGTAAACCGTACAAACCACCCTCATACGTCCATTTCATTGTTTAATCTTATGAAATTTTTTCATGAAATTGTTTAATCTTGTGAAATTGTTTCATATAATACTTTTTTTGATGAATTTGTTTTATATATGGTTATGAAATTGTTTCATATAATATTTAATTAAACTTTAATGAAATTGTTTCATGGATTTCTCTAAAACTAAAATAATGAAGACGATAATATCCATGATTAACACCCTTCACAATAAAAATGGTTAATCAATCTCTCATAATTACAAAAAAATGAACAAAATGAAAAATTATGATTGGTTGAATGTGGTTTTCACGGTTTACACAAATTGGGTGGTTTTTATTTAAACGCTCCCCTATATATATATATATATATATATATATGTATATATATATATATATATGAATTTTTTTAAAGAACACTAATTTTTATTTAATAAATAACAATAATTATCTCATTAATTTTTTACTGTTAAATTTACGGTTGATAGCAACATGTAAATGGAGAATGAGAATTAGGCAAAATAATGGAGAAAATGGTGCTCCAAAAAGTTAGGGTTATGCATGAGTCGAAGACATTTGAACAACTCAATCTTACGTTTGCGGTTTTAAAATTCTTAACCCAACTGAACCCAAACCGTAAGAGTTGGATTGGTCGGGTTGAAAGTTTGATACTTCATTTTACAATCTAGTCAAGTAATTATGTTTAGATGAAGTAAAAACAAAAAAAAAATGAGAATATACGAATAAGGCTAACAAACCCCAAAAAGAAAGTTGAAGGGTTCATGCAAATAAGAAAGTAAATTTACGGTTAATATTTTGATATGATTACAAATAGAACTAATTAGGTTACGATTAACTATGGACTTAACAATCATATTAATGATATAGAAAAACATCAGGTTCATCGGATTCGGTTCACTTCCAACTCAATACTAACGGTTTGAAGGTTTTACAATGAGTCGTTTCGGGTTGGATTGGATTGTGTCATCTCGGGTTGGGTTGGCCGGGTTAGTCAGGTTTTTGTGTACCCCTACCAAAAATGACCAAAAACGAGAATGAGGCTCAGACTAGGTGAATATAAATGAAAATTTTATCCAAATTATATATTAACGACGGGTCGGGTTGCATTGGGTTAAGTTAGACCTACTCAATTTCAACCCTATTAATTGACGGTTTAGGGGTTGAGTTCAATTGGATTGCTTACGGGTTCGGTTGGATGGGTTGAACGGGTTGACGGTTTTTTGTAAAGCCCTACTTGAGGGGTATTTAGGACAATAACTTTTTGATAGATTTAAAAAAAAATGCAATGACATATTTTGAGCAATTCTTGTACTAGGAAGAGACATTCTTTTGTTAGATAAATGTCTTCTTAAATCAGCATGTATTGAAAAAAAATCTGTCATAATCTTATTTTTCTTAGTAACCCCGAGAGGGTTATATAGGAGAATACCCTTCTGGCATATTTTTGGTGACGTCTCTATTAACATTATCTATCATTAAAAAACGGGCTCGAAAAGTCCGGACCCTGTGCATCTCTACCTCATACCGTATATTGCTATTCAAGATAGTGTTTTAGTTGAATTCGATGATAGTATTATACCCCCAAACGTACCCGTTATATCTCATTCATGAAAAAGATCCGAGAAGGTATGATGTATGCAGATCATACCTCAAACGTACCCAATATATCCCATCAACATATAAGGTATGAGGAAGCATGATGTATATGCAAATCATACATCAAATGTACCCGGTACATCTCATCTACAGATAAGGTGGACGGAGGCATGATGTACGCAAATCATACTTCACACGTACCCTGCATATCCTAAGGTCTGCGGAGGCATGATGTATGCAAATCGTACTTCATATGTACCCAATATATCCGATTTGCTGACAAGGTCTGAGGAGGCATGATGTATACAGATCATACCTCAAACGTACACAATATATCCCATCTGTAGATAAGGTTTCTATGATGTACGCAGATCATACCTCTAAGGATTAGAGGTAAAGGGTAAAGAAACAAAGATGCTCATTTATTTGTTAGTATCACTAAAGCTGAAACCCTTTTTTTTTTTTTTTTTGATTAACCTGGATATCCAACCCGCTATGTGGGCCGACTAATCACAAGGCGACCACCTGCTTTGCAGATAGCTCGAAGTCACCGCATTTGAACCTCCGTGGCCACAAGGGGATTTTTATTCCTCGGATTTGAACTTAGGACCTCCGGGTATTTTGACCTTCGGAGCCAAGCTCAACCAATCAGACACCACCTTGTGGTTAAACTGAAACCTTTTTCCATCAAAACATTTGGAAATATGATCTACAATACATAAAGTTAGTTTTCTAAACTAACAAGTTCTCATTTCTGTTTCTAGGCTTAAAAAACTTCCATAAACGGCCCCAAATCCCGCAAATATCATCTTCGATCTTTCCCTCGGGCAGCGGAGCCTTAAATTTCGCCTTTTCGCTCAGTTCCTCAAACGCCACGACCAAATTCCCGAGCCTTGCAACAAACTCGATCAAAAGCGACGTAAACGTCACGAGCGACAACACGCTCGCGCTCTTATACGTGTCAGCTTCATCTTGTATGACCATTCTTTCGGGCTTATACGAGAATTGCCGAGTTAACGACTTGAACTTGTTACCGTTCGTCCCCTCCCAGGGCATATTCGTGCTTTCAGGACTCCTTGACGTTCCAAGATCCAGTAATGCTTCACTATGGGAATGAAACCCGTGGTATTCACGCGGGCCATCCATCTTTAAAAAGTCTTGGGGATCGTTAAACTCGACTGGTGGTTTTCTGATCTCCCAACTGTTTGAATCTACTAGAAGGTAGGATTTGCGGTCAACTTTCCTTTGCAAGTCTTCAGCTGCTTTAAGGACTTCATCGAGTATATTCATCGAGCCGAGTTTCTCCATTTTCTTGACTTTGTTTCCGAGTACACGTAGCACTTTAGCACCGGCCGTGCCTACCCTTTGAAGTTCTTCTTGGAAAACCAGTCTCCGATCGGCAGGGGCCTGCAATTATATAAAAGAAGGTCCAATTGGCACTACGGCATTGCTCGTTTCAAAAAGAAGCACGGGATTTCCCAATAGTTAACAAATTGACAACTTCCGATTAAGCCTCTAAACCATACAAACTAGGACCGAAACAAGATTCGAGAAAAAGTACAATGAATTGAGAAAGGTACCTGTATTTCCGAGAGTACGCACCCATGCAACGCCATGACCATAAACGAGCAATGCCGTAGTGCACCGCTCACTTTGACGAAGTTTCTCCAAGGGTACTTGTAGATCTTGTAAGCACCATGGGGTGGCTCCCAGATAGCAAAGCCCATCTAAACAACGAACACCGACTTATACAATTTTTGACTTGTCAACTTTAAAATCGTCGAGGGTTCTTCTGTTTTGTAAAGAAAATACTCCCTCTGTCCCAAATGAAATGTCCACAATGAAAAAAGTACACAGTTTTAGAAATATGTAACTATTACACTTTTTAAGTAATTAAATGACAATTTTACCCTTAATAATAGAGGGAGTAAACTTGATCTCATGATTAAGGGTAAAATTGGAAAGTATGCACTTACTTTTGAAAGTGTACACTTATTTTGGGACAGAGAGTAGATAATAATAGCATCAATGATTATGACAAATAAAAATCGGGAAATCCCATGTGATAAACTCGTAATAAAATTTATAAAGCAAAACAAACAAACTCATTATATCTCACTCAAAAGTAGGGTATGAGAGGGGTAGGATGTTAGCAGACTTGTCCTCTACTCCAAGGGGTAGAGTGACTATTTCTGTGAAAACCATTAATATATATATAGAGAGAGAGAAGGGGGGGGGGGGGGTTTCAAACGAGAAGAGTAACCAAATCAGAGAACACGAAAACTGACAAATCACGTGCAAATCAGAGAATACGAAAACGGGCAAATCACTTGCAAAATCCAAGTGGTTTTACATTAACAGTCAATGCAAAGGTGTGTAGGCGACGTGGCTTGCAACCTTAGGTCGCGGCCAAAGTCGCGTGAATCACATGTGATTTTGCACATGATTTTAATGTAAAATCACATGTGATTCGACCGTTTTCCTATTCTCTTATTTAGATATTGTTCTCGTATGAACCTAACTCTCTCTATCTATATATAGAGAGAGAGGGTAGGGTAGGGTAGGGTAGGGTGGGGTGGGGTGGGGATCAAACGAGAACATGGTCAAAAAGAAGAAAACGGCCAAATCACATGTATTTCACATGCAATTACGAAACACGGCTAACCCAAGGGTGAGCAGGCGACCTGGCCCACCTCATGTCGCAGCTGAAGTCGCGTGAATCACATGTGATTCTACACATGATTTTAGTGTAAATTCATATGTGATTTGGCAGTTTTCGTGTTCTCTTATTTGGTTATTGTTCTCGTATGAACCTCATTCTCTCTCCTTATACATATATATTGAATCTAACTTTTCAAAACACAAGGTTCTAAGTGTAAGATACCAAAGTGTCCTCTTGAGTTGTAGATTCCACAGCTGATCTGTAGCCGCTATAAAGCCGATCCTCATGAGCTTGGTAAGTGAGGATTTTCGAAGGGATCCTTTTATATTCAACACAATTCAGATATTGATTAATACAACCTGCAAAGAATCCGTAATAGAATATTTAACGGATCAAAATTGGCAACAACACGATCATGTAAACGAAGAGGTCTACTTTGACTTCTAAAGTCAAAAAAACCACTCTTAGATTCACAAGGGTGCTGCCTGATTGGTTTGAACTTGAGCTCCAAAGGTCAAAGTGTCTGGAGGTCTCAAGTTCAAATCCAAGGAGGAATAAAAATCCCCTTGTGGCTATGTAGGTTCAAATGCGGTGACTTCGGGCTACCCGCAAAGCAGGTGGTCGCCCTGGGATTAGTCGGCTTGCATAGCGGGTTGGATATCCAGGTTAATAAAAAAAAACCACTCTTAAACCTCAAAATTCTTATGGATTCTTTGTATTATTTTCTTCGTATTTCCAAGAAAATATCGATGGCTACAAATTTTGAACCTTGTTAAAGATTAAAAGAAGAAAATTTAAATTTGTAACGTAATCCATATAAACTTTGAATTTGAAAATCTATAGCTTTGACCTCAGAAGAAAATAGAATCAATAACACAGAGTATTAAACCTTCAAGGGAGTTGGCAACACCAATGAAATTCTTAACCACCAAATTATGCAAATCTTCACCAGCCCAGATGGGATAGATGCCGATATTCACAAGCAATCCGACACCAGCACCGAGTGCAATTAGCAAAAAACGACTAACGGCCATATGTATGAACTCATTTGAGCGATACCCAGATGCCATTATGTAGCAATAGGTCAACGTGAACACTCTGAATCCATATTCGTAAGCCTTCATTGTGGGGTAAAGTTTTGCGAAAGTTGCAAGTGATCCTACAAAAGCCACGGATTCACAAACCAAGAGAAATATATAATTATCATCTTAAGATAGGGGAATTCAAGCAGGGTCGGGTTCAAATGAGAACCGAAAAATATTTTGAGTACCTGGGAACCAACCAACCATTCATGCTTTATTCATAACGAATGTCATGATGAAAACTATTCATAATGAAATACATGATGAAAATGCATGATATTCAAAATTATTCAGGGTTATTCATCATGAATAATACATGAAATAGTTTGTTCCCAGCTTCTCAAAATATTTATGGTTTCGCATTTGAACTTTCCCCAATTTAAGCATATAATATTTATATAGACAGCAAAACTCCACACATTCCTCTCCATTGGTGAGGCTTGAACCCCCGACCTCCAAGGAGGTTGGGATCTACCGCTAACCCAGATATTGCTCGCCATTGATCCTTCGGTATCTTAAGATGGGGAATAGAGTAGCAAGAAATGATGGAGGTTACCTATGGTAAATATGCTGATTACAATAACAACTTCATCACATACTTCACCGAATCGTTCACAATAATGAGCCAACTCAGCCATGGCAAGAGCAAGTCCACCGGCTGACAAAGTCCCCACTCCACGGTTAAACCCTTTGCTAAAGGTTGCACCTGCATAAGAATAAGAAACGATACATAATTAACAGAAGAAAGCATTCGACTTTGAAATCAAATTGCATTCAAGATAAAATCCGGTATATAAGCAACAGATGAATAGTTGTATGAAATTGTGATTTTGGATGCCAAATTGAGATATATGGATAGAGTTTGTATAACCAGTTCCCTCAGCTACCCCACCCAACCCCCAAACCCCACTTCCATTGACAACCAAACAAGTATAAGTAATGACCATTTATGCTGTTTTTGGATGTCAATAAGCACTTTTATAACTTCAAATTTCCACAGAAGTCTGCTGATAGCCCGGAGTCACCACGTTTGAACCTCCGTGGCCACAAACGGATTTTTATTCCTTCTTGGATTTGAACCTGTGACCTCCTGGTACCTTTGACCTTTGGAGCCAAGCTCAAACCAATCAGGCACCACCCTTGTGGTTCCCATATCAATTTCACACTTACAAAACTAGGATTGACATAAAAGATTCAAACTGCAACCAACCCTTTGATCCAAAACAAAATGAACTTAATATGCAAATCCTAACCAAGAAACATGAAATGGAAAAAGGGTATCAAATGGAACTGGAAAAAATGGGAAATAATTCATGTTAATCTGTAAAGAAATCCATATCAATTTCACAGTTAAGAAAACTAGGTTGACATACAAGATTCAAACTCCAACCCTTGCTCAAAAACAGATGAACAGAACAAGCGAATCCTAATCAAGAAACATGAAATTGAAAAAGGGTATCAAAGGAATCTGGATAATAAAATGAGAAAAGAACAGTTACCGATACTGAATTCAAAGACAACCACAACTGTAAGTATAGCCCAAACAGAGTGTTCACTGATATCAGGAAGAGGCTCTTTCCAGAATATCAACAACGAAATCAAAGACAAAGCCAACCCCAATTTCGCAGAAAACACAACTTTTCGTGGATCAGACCGACCCATCTCCGAAGCCCTAATCACCACCCATCGCAAATTGTTCCATAAACCCTTAAATTTCTTCACGATTGAACCAAAACAACTGCACCCACAAACCTTATGATGATCATCGACATCACCATATACAGAATCTCTTTCTTCTAACGACGGTGAAATCAGTCTCTCCCTTTCTATGTTCTCTAAAAACCCTTGTTTGTTGCCCATTTCAATGGAGTCTGAAATTGTAGCTATCGAATGAAATAGCAGTTGCCGATGGCCCCTTTTGCTTCGGTTGTTATCTGCTTTGTGTAAAACCCACTTACATCGTGCATAAGAGAAAGCATTTTTTGGGCGAATGATGCATGTTTTGATGGGTTTAAAGGTATGGCCGTCTGGGATTCGAGTGGAATACAGACAAAGTCACGAGATCGTTGGGACAGCTTCGAGGAAAAGGAGGCTCAGCATTCCCGAAATTGACTTCTGCGTGGGTAGGGCCATGTTTTTGATATTTCATTTATTACTTTTTTTTTTTTAATTTTTGAATGTATAAAATATAATAGAATTTATTTTAATTATTATCTATACTCCCTTATAAATTAGATTTATAAAAAATTTTAAAAATAATTTTTAATGTACAAAGTATTATACATTTATGCACAAGGTTTTAAAAATCTTAAAAACAACTCATAATGCATTAAATGTTACTACTTTATGCATTCAATCTTAAAATTTCTTAATATACACTTAAAATGACATATAGTACACGTTACCAATTCATATTATTATTTTTTTTCTTTTCATGTTTCCAAGATACTTTTGACA
This sequence comes from Cynara cardunculus var. scolymus, assembly GCF_001531365.2. NCBI lineage: Eukaryota > Viridiplantae > Streptophyta > Magnoliopsida > Asterales > Asteraceae > Cynara > Cynara cardunculus. Next base: position 46,249,629 of record NC_037528.1, read on the forward strand.
CATTTCACTTATGTCTTCACCCTCTCATACTTCTATGTCTTCTCCCCATCTCCTAAGGTGAGATTCAAACTGATATTCACCATGAGTTGTTAAAAATTCTCTCATTCAATTACTTTAGAACTCTCGGTCTCGCTCTTGATCTCTTGATTGTTTGCTCTTGGTGTAAATCGAACACATTTGTGGAGTCGTTAAAATATGTTGGATTTTAAACTGTCATACAATTTTTTCCATCAGTAGATTGTGATTGAAACCATAACTCTTATTTATTCAAATTGTATTAATATGTAAAGATCAAATGTAACTTATATCATCGTTAAATCTTCTCTAATAAAACCAGTAAAACTTTAAAATCGTTAAAATTCACCGCTCCAGCCGTATTGCATGGGTATACAATTAGTTTATTTTAATAAGAAAATATATTCTTTGTATAAAGATCTTTAAAGTTGTTTTTTCATGTAATTTTGCTGTCGTTGTTGTGCCATTTAATAAGCAACTAAACGTTAATATTAAATTATTTTATTAATTAATAAATAAAAGAGTAAATTACATTTTTGGTCCCTATGGTTTACACAAATGACCGAAAATAGTCCCTAGACTTCAATAACTATAGTTATCGTCCCTACTGTTTACATTTTGTTTTGAAAGTAACCTCTCGACTTAACTCTGTTAACTTTTTTCTGTTCAGTTAGGGGTATTTTTGTCTCTTTACTTTTACAAGGAGAAGTTATACAATTTTGCTAGTACTAAATGCGGATTCGGAAACAACCGTAGATACGGGAATGGCAAGACCATCCTTCGCAATCATCGATAAAATAGCATACCTACTAGCATTTACTTTCCACCACGGTAAAATATCAAATCCGGTAGTCGTTGGATCGAGAGATTCTTCAACCAAATATCTTTGAAGATCGTTCGTTTTCTATGGCACTTGCAATTGTTGTTTTTGCATACAGTTTCCCAATAATGACCTCTTATGAGTTTCGTTGTTCGTTGACGAGTCGTTTTTGGCAACCTGTATATATCAAAGAGAAATACAAGCAAAGAACAACTCAAACAAACATAAACATATTAAAATGCATGATAAAATAAATTAAATTACACATATAACTAATGTTTGATTCACCACCTCCAAACTCAACACTATAGACTTCAAACAACTCGTTAAGGATTTTTATGTTATCTATACTATATTATAAAGCATTTAACAAAAACTCTTAAAAACCATTTTTTTATGCACGAGATACTGTTTATTGATGCATATTAGTTAAAATTTAAGATTACAAGTAAATTGTTGTACAACTTATTAAAGCTCCATACTTGAATTCGTGTAACTAATTGCAGATAAACATAATCAAATATTAGATAAACATTTTATTTTAAATATATAAAATCTAAAATATAATTAGGATAACCATTGAGTTCTAACAGAATACTTTAGTTATTATCTTTATAAAAAATTATATTATTAAACCTAAATTAAATTTCTTTGTTACTAAACCTAAACTAAATTATAATTGAAATTTTGAATTAAAGAAATTACACCAAAGAACTTTTACAAAGGTTAATTTGATACTGATATCGATATATATTTTTTTCCAAAATTTTATAATATTTTCAAATTTATATTTTATTCAAAGATAAAAACATTATTGTTTTTTCTCAAAACCACATAAAACCGTATTATATCGACATAAAAAGGAATAAAATGAAATACTGAAATCAAAATGTATCTCGATGCATTGCACGAGTACCCTTCTAGTAGATATATAATGAAAATATAAAACTATTTTACATTTTGGCCCTTAATCTTTGATTTAGAAGAAAATGATTAAAAAAAGGATATAAGGTGTATAAAGAGATCCAAGAAACCTAACTCCAAAGGAAAATCATATATGAGTCTAGAAGCGAAACATATGAAATCGCAGATGCAGATCCACGATGTAGATGTAGAACAGAAGTAGGAGCGATCTTAAGAGAGGGGGCTCCACGACAGTGGCCTTGAAAACGATCCGAGAAGTCACAACCGTAAAGGGCGTGAGGGAGAAAGATGACTCTTCAGTGTTTCGTACAATAGGGGAAAGGGGGAAATATATAGAGGAGCGATCAAATGAAAACCATCCTCATTTGTACAAACCGTACAAACCACCCTCATACGTTGATTTCATTGTTTAATCTTATGGAAAAAAAAATCATGAAATTGTTTAATCTTGTGAAATTGTTTCATATAATACTTTTTTGATGAATTTGTTTCATATATGGTTATGAAATTGTTTCATATAATATTTAATTAAATTTTAATGAAACTGTTTCATGTATTTCTCTAAAATTAAAATAATGAAGATGATAATATCCATGATTAACACCATCCACAATAAAAATGGTTAATCAACCTCTCATAATTACAAAAAAAATGAACAAAATGAAAAATTATGATTGGTTGAAAGAAGTTTGCACGGTTTCTACAAATTAAGTGGTTTTTATTTGAACGCTCCCATATATATNTTAATCAACCTCTCATAATTACAAAAAATTGAACAAAATGAAAAATTATGATTGGTTGAATACGATTTGCACGGTTTCTACAAATTAAGTGGTTTTTATTTGAACGCTCCCATATATATATATATATATATATATATATATATATATATATATATATATATATAAAACCAAGTCCTTACACTTACAAAATGAAAGTAATACATCATTTCTTAATTGATGTATCTAGAATTCTAGATCAGTAATAAAGTACAATAAACTAATAAAAAATGAAAATATCATTTTCATTATCAGTTAATTATTTTTCAGATTCAAATAAGAATCGTAGGAGATGCTAATAATTTTTTTCCATACTCAAATGATAATAATTGTATTATAACAAACACTTGTGATTATTATTTAAATTTAAAAAATAAATAAAGGTTAATAAGAATGATAATTTTCGTTTTATTGGTTTGTTGTATTTTCTACTGATTTTTTGATACAATGACAAAGAAATATTAATTTTTATTTGTTTTATAAATGTAATGCTTTATTCGTTCAAAAAATGTTCAGAGAAAAAAACCCCCAAAAAATGAAAATTTTGTACGATATTCATATGTGCATACATGTAATTGGAAATGTTTCTTGGTTTTTATGCATGTGTACATGTTATGCACATGCATGTACATATCAAACAAATTACTTTATGCACATATGCGTAACAAACAGATAAATGATTATTAAGATGTTTTTCGGTTTTTCATTTTTTCAATAACAATGAACAGACTTAGGATCATGTGAGACCAGTGAGACCCGTGAACCCACCTTTTTACACTTGAAACTTCACAGTAAAAACTGTGAAGGTAACTTTCACAGTGTTTTTTTGCTGTGATGGTTCGAATTTTTTACGTGAAGTTTCAAGTGTAAAATTATGGTCTTACAAGTATAATGAAAACAGGTTGGTCTCATGTGAACTTAACCCACAATAAACATTTATATTTTTGTTAACAATGATGAATCTTCACATATACTTTCACATTTTTAAACTACAATGAGTTTTCATATTTTTGTTAACAACAATAAACTTTCAAAATTTTTTAAATATATAATATTTCTATACACATCGTCTTTTATGAGATTGAGAGCTTTTATCTCTAAAAAGATTAAGGGGCCGTTTACCAAATGGTTACCCAGGTAAACGTTTATCAAATCATATTATCTTACCGGATGAATATGATAAGGATCAAGAACCTTACCCGGTAAGAAGCGAAACAAGGACCAAGAGTCTTACCCAGTAAATGATGACGACGACTCTTACCACTGTAATCATTTGTCGGGTAAATTGTTGCATACTATGCCGTTTTGGTGGACTAAAATCTTACCTGATAAGTAAATGATAGTTTTAGATTTTACCGGTAACCACTTACAAGTAAGTGTTTGATAAACAACCCTTAAAATTACCAAACATCATGTGAGAAGTAAAGTTAAAGTTAGAAACGTAAAAATAAATCTAAATCTTTGATTACCTTTAATTTCAAATTCACTCATGAATCGTGTTTGATAAGGGGATTGATCTCAGCTTAGTATGCATTCAATGGTGGAGATCTCTTCTTACGTTTTCTCATCGGAATCCAATCCTTCGTTCAAATAAGAAGATCAAATATCATAAAAATATGAGACAGGAAAGTTCATATATAAATCATTGATTTTTTTTAAAGATGATTATGTGAACTAACGTTATAAATTATTCATCTGGGTTCATATATACATATTCAAATGGATTTTTTTAATGATTCATATATGAACCTTCCTTTACCTTCTCATGATATTTGGCTTTCTTATTTGAACCTCTCATTATATAGGGTCAGGTTCATATGCGATCCTTTGAAGATATCTATTTGAAGATGCATATGTGAACCCATATAAATGATTAATTTGTAACGCCAATTTAGATATGCATCTTCAAATAGATTTTTTCAACGATTCACATATGTACTTTCCTTAACCTTTCATAGTTATTACCTTCTCATAATATTTAGTCTTATATAGGGTGCCTATGGGTTGGATTGATACTTTGGTACATTAAATTATTCTTCTAACCTTAAATATGTTATTTCTCTACTCATAATTTCTTTTTCATCATCAACCATTTGATACAATTTATCCATACTTCTTATGTATATCATATTCTGTTAATTTTCTCAATTTACGTATATATGTTTACAGTTACCAAACATATATATGGATGGGTTATATAGATATGTGAATAGATTGAAAAGATGTGTATATGAATAGTGTAAATGATAGTGTAATTGTCTAATGTATACATTAACAAAAATTCAATAGTCATGTTAAATCCAAGAAATAAAAGGATATCGAGTTCATCGGGTTGGGTTGGGTTCAAATAATAGTAACTTAATATCGACTCAATACCTACGGTTTGAAAATTTTACAACTCGATTAGACATCGGGTTGCTTTGGGTTGAGTTATTTCGCATTGGGTTGGGTTGGGTTGGTCGGGTTTTTGAGCACCCCTAGCCTTATATATAAAGGAGGGTTCAAATACAAACAATGTAATTCTTACAAACCATATAAACCACAACCAATATGTTTATATTAGAAAACAATTAAAATATTTATGAACAATTATCATGATTCATTAATTATGATATATATATATATATATATATATATATATGGAAGTTGACAAAGTTTATTCATTATGATCATGACTTTAGATTAGAAAACAAAATAAAATCATATATTTATTAGACTAGATGAACAGTTATATATGACGTGGTTTGCACAGTTTGTTGAAATTAAAAGGTTTGTAAAATAAACCTCTCTTATATATAAGAGGTTGTTTGTTTATCTCTTAATAGTTCCATTAAGAGTCAACATCTGAATCGTTAAGAGGTGAATCTTGTTTAGCAAAAAAATCTATCTCTTAATGATTCTAAAATCATCTGAATGGTTTTTGTATCTTAGGCCTTCCTTAACCATTCAACATTCTAATTTCATTATAAACAATTACCAAACAATTATATTTCATTTGACACTATACCATAAAAGTCTCTTAATCATTCTGACAACTTCATTATTCTGCATCAAACCGTTCAGCAACTGACAAACAACCCTAAGTACACCCATACAATGCATCACAATACATCTTCATTACGAAGCTGAGAACTCGAACTCTCAATCCTAATTCATGTTTCATTTTATTTTACGCCTCTCTTAATTTTATTTTATAGTTTTGTGAGATTTTTAAAGAGCACGAGAAAGTTTTCGTGTGATTAACTGTTTTATGTAATATTTTGGCTCTTTAGTACTGCTCAATGTTTATCTTGTATTTAAACACATTTATTTGTCAACTATCAATTAATTATGGTGTCTAAATATGGATCTTTAAGAAGTTGTACATATACAATAATAAGTTAATTATATATTTGAACTTTAAGATATTTTAATAACATGAAGCATTAATATTTTATGCAACAAGTCGTTCCACATAGATAGAAAATGAGATTTGTGAGCTCCTTATAACTCAGATCCAAAATTATTGAATCAATTTGCTGCTTTGAGATGTATATATGAACCAACATTACAAATTATTTATATGGGTTTATATATGTATCTTCAAATAGATTTTTTTGATGATTCACATATGAACTTTCTCTTATATCCTTACGATATTTAACTATCTTATTTGAATATTACACTATATAGGAGCCCATTCATCCAAATCATTGAAAATATCTATTTGAAGATTCATATGTGAACCTATATGAATAATCTATTGTTGTGGATTCACATATGCATATTTTTCAGTGATTCACATATAAACATTTCCTTATATATATATATATATATATATATATATATATATATATATATATATAT
>NC_037528.1:46256442-46257590 GCF_001531365.2 Cynara cardunculus var. scolymus
GAAAGTTTTAAAATACCAAAAATATCATTGCATTAATATTTTAATTCAAAATTGCCAAAATTATAAATTTCCTAATTTATCTATTGATTTGTGGTTAATATTGGTTCTCACAGTTACCACAAACTAATTAGTTCTCATTTGATTAGGCCCATATATATATATATATATATATAATAGAAGTTTATCCATGTAAGCATAATACATTTCATTATTAATTTTATTTTATGGTTTTGTGAGATTTTTTTGGGATGGTTAACAATTTTATTGTAATATTTTTACGTATTTGTAGCGCTTATTGTTTTAAAAATAGTAAGTTATATATTTAAATTTTAAGATATTTTAATAACATGAATTAAGAAATATATTCGTTTGGATATATAGTCAACTACGAATATATTTGTGATCGGAATTTTGAAAATATGGTCTGAAATTTTGAAATAATAATATTGATGAGTATCAAATTAAAGTTTATAGAATGGTATTCTTTATATATTAAAAAGATATGCGTGCTATAATGATAATTACAATGAGAACGAATCCGAAGATATATTCTCAGTTCATATTGTTTAATTATATTTATGATAATTAGAAGGATATTCGTGCAATACATCGAAACACATTTTGATTTCAGTGTTTTATTTTATTCTTTTTTTATGTCGATATAATACGGTTTTATGTGGTATTGCAAAAGCGATAATGTTTTTTATTTTTGAATAAAATATAAATTTGAAAATATTATAAAATTTTGAAAAAAATAATAATATCGATATCAGTATCAAATTAACCTTTTTAAAAGTTATTGTTTTTTGTGTAATTTCTTTTATTCAATTTTTTTTTTATTATAATTTAACTTAGGTTTAGTAACGAAGTAATTTAAATTAGGTTTAACTAGAAGCGTACTCGTGCAATGCAGCGAGATACATCGTGGTTTAACCTTTTTAAAAGTTATTGTTTTTGGTGTGATTTTATCTTTATCTTTATCTCAGTCGATGTTATAATATGGTTTTATGTGATTTTGAGAAAATGATGATGTTTTTATTTTTGAATAAAATAAATGTTTGAAGATATCATAAAAATTTGACAAAAATATATCGATATTAGTATCAAATTAACTATTTGAAATTCCTCATTTTTTTGTATAATTTTTT
>NC_037528.1:46258644-46262178 GCF_001531365.2 Cynara cardunculus var. scolymus
CATCAATAAACAATACTTCGTGCATAAAAAATTGTTTTTAAGAGTTTTTGTCAAATGTTTTATAATATAGTATAGATAGTATAGATTTTGTGTTTTAAAAAACATAATGATTTTATTTTTGAATAAAATATAAAATTGAAGATATTATAAAAATTTTAAAAAATATGTATCAATGTTAAAGTCAAATCAACTATTTAAAAAGTTTTCATTTTTTATGTTAGTTATCAATGATTATCCTAATTATATTTTAAATTTTTTATATTTAAAATGAGATGTTTATCCTGTATTTGATTGTGTTTATCTGCAGTTAGTTACACGAATTCAGATATGGGATGAAATCGGATAGGAATGAAATCGTTTAGGGATGAACGGGTTTAAGAGTTTTTAAGAGTTTTAACATTTTTTAAAAGTTTTAGCCAAATGTTTTATAAGATAGCATAGATAATATAATTTCTTATAAAGATAATAACTAAGTATTATGTTATAACTCAATGATTATCCTAATTATATTTTAGATTTTTTATATTTAAAATGAGATGTTTATTCAGTATTTGATTATATTTATCTGCATTTAGTTACACGAATTCAAATATGAGCTTTGATAAGTTGTACTTATGCACAATTTACTTATAATCTTAAATTTTAAGTAATGTGCATTGATAAATAATACTTCATGTATAAAAAATGGTTTTTAATAGTTTTTATCAAATGCTTTATAATATACTATAGTATAGATTTAGATTTTAAATAATGAGGTAAATCTATGGAGTTTTTTAAACCTGATCCATTAATTTGGTAAAGGTAATATGAATTTTAAAAACCTTTAATTTTTATAAAAAAGAACAAAATTGAAATATTATAAAAATTGAAATATTTTCTATGCATTATTAGTTTACTAGAAGGGTACTCGTGTAATGCATTGAAATACATCTTGATTTTAATATTTTATTTTATTTTTTATCTCAGTTGATGTTATAAGGTCTTATGTGACTTTGAAAAAAAAAACAATAATGTTTTTATTTTTGAATAAAATATGAATTTGAAAATATCATAAAATTTTGACAAAAATATATCGATATTAGTATCAAAATTAACTATTTGAAATTACTCATTTTTTGTGTAATTTTTTAATTCAAATTTTTTTATTATAATTTAATTTAGATTCAATAACGAAGTAATTTATATTTGGTTTAATAATATAATTTTCTTATAAAGATAATAATTAATTATTTTCTTAGAATTCGATAATTATCCTAATTATATTTTAAATTTTTTATATTTTAAAATGAGATGTTTATTCTCTATTTGATTATGTTTATCCGCAGTTAGTTACACGAATTCAAACATCGAGCTTTAATAAGTTGTACTTACACACAATTTACTTGTAATCTCAAAATTTAAGTAATATGCATTAATAAACAGTACTTGATGCATGAATAACGGTTTTTAAGAGTTTTTGTCAAATGTTTTATAATATAGTAAAGATAATTAATGTTTTAAAAGTTTTTTCAAACAAAAAACTTAAATTCTTTATAATATAGTAATACATATATACTATTTGCATAAATATAAAATTAATTTATAATTAATGTTTTAATAGTTGTTTTTAAAAAAATGGTTTTAAACAAAAAACTTAAATTTTTTATCTACTATATTATAAAGCATTTAACAAAAACTCTTAAAAACCATTTTTATGCATTAAGTACTGTTTATTGATGTATATTACTTAAAATTCAAGATTACAAGTAAATTATTCATATGTACAACTTATTAAAGCTCCATGTATGAATTTGTGTAACTAACTATAGATAAACATAACCAGATTCTGGATAATTATCTTATTTTAAATATAAAAAATCTAAAATATATTTAGGATAATCATTGAATTCAAATTATTAAACTTATAAAAGAATTATATTATTAAACTAAAAATAAATGACTTCATTATTAAATCTAAATTAAATTATAATAAAAATAGAATTAAAGAAATTACACAAAAAACAAGAACTTTTAAATATTTAATTTGATACAAAAATTGATATATGTTTTTTAAAATTTTATGATATCTTCAAATTTATATTTTATTCAAAAAAATAAAAACAATATTATTTATTCGATACCACATAAAATCGTATTATAATATCGACGGAGACAGAATAAAATGAAATATTAAAATCGAGATGTATCTCGTTGGATTGCGTGAGTACCCTTCTAGTAATATAGTAATACATATATACTATTTGCATAAATATAAAAATAAAATAAAAATATTAAAAAATACAATTATTTTAATCATTTATTATTGATTAATATTGGTTAATATGTTTAACGTCCTAAAATGTATATAATTATGTAATCATAAATTATAGGGCAAAATACATGAAATAACAATTTATTTTTACAAATTTTCTTATTATAGCATTGTTTTTTCTGTTTTTTTATTACAGTAAGTTACTTTTAAAATATTTTTTATTAGAATATCGCACTTTTAAAATTTTACCCTTTATAACATTGGGTAACCTTTTAAATTAAATTTACCCATTATACCAGGTTTCTTTGTCACCTCTTCGTCCAAGTAGGTTGTCCACATGTACGACAGTACTGACATGACATTTCTTATTATAGCATTATACTTTCAAAATTATTTTATTATAACATTATCAATTTCTATTACAGCATTGTGCTTTTAATTTTAATATTTTTATCATTTAAACATTGTAAATTTAATCAAATATGTTTACTAAAAATTATAGTATCATAAATTAAACATGTTTACAAAAGATCACTATTTCACGAATAAAAATATTCATAAAAAACCATTTGTTCATCGAATTCATCGTAAATTTCATGGTTTTAGAAAATTGATCAGGAAAAAGAGGACGAGGTTTTAGGATTAGATAAGGAAGAAGAGGACGAGGGTTTTAGGAATCGATCAGGAAGAAGAGGATGAGTGTGTGATTGAGGGTGACCGAGGGTTTACGAACAGTCGAGCGAGGGAAAGGTTTTTTTTCTTTTTAAAAATTGTTTTTTTGAATTAGATTTTTCTTTTAAATGACATGTAAGCTATCCCATGTGTAACAGGTTATCCTATGTGGCTTCCATGTCATTTTAAGTTTGACATGTCAATAAAGAAAAACATGTTCAAAAAGTAGCAAGTTACTCAATGTTATAACAAGTAAATTTTTTAAAGTACGATGCCCTAATAAAAAATATTTAGAAAATATATTACTGTAATAAAAAAAAAAAAAACTGAAAGTACAATGCTATAATAAGAAAATTTGTAAAATTATGTTGTTAATTAATGCATTTTACCCTATATTATATTTATATAATTATCAAAATATTTATTCAAACATAAAAGAAAATTTGTTCAATTTTGATATTTTCACTTGTTTTTTGATTTTCTCTTTCATTTCCATGAGTTTAATTTTTGTTTTTGAGTTTTTGTATTTGTTTATCAAACTAAACAGTCATCTTTATATATATATATATATATATATATATATATAGAGAGAGAGAGAGAGAGAGAGAGAG
>NC_037528.1:46262378-46263951 GCF_001531365.2 Cynara cardunculus var. scolymus
GTGTGATAATCATGTGATATCACTATCATAACAGCGCACTCGATTTGATCATGGTTTCGATCGGTTAGGGTTAGACAATCACACATTTATCACAACGATTACTAATGGTTTCGATAGGTTAGGATTAGACAATCACACATTTATCACAACGATTACTAATGGTTTCGATAGGTTAGGATTAGACAATCACACATTTATCACAACGATTACGGGCGACATCCACTAAACGATTTGGTGTGATATGAGTGTGATAATCATGTGATATCACTATTATAACATCACTTGCGCACTCAATTTGATCATGGTTTCGATCGGTTAGGGTTAGACAATCACACATTTATCACAACGATTACTCATGGTTTTGATAGGTTATGGTTATACTTGACTGATCATGGTTTCGATAGTTATGGTTACACAATCACACAATTATCACAAGGGAAAAGAAGAGAGTGGAAACGAACGTGCATGAAAAAAATGGATAATTATGACTAATTAAAATAAAATAAAAATTATAAAAAGTACTTAATTACATTACTGCCCTTATTAATTTATTTATATTTAATATAAGTTAATTTATTAATTAAAAAAGTTTGAGGTTATTAGGTTGTTCTCGCATTCTCGTAAATCATAGGGGTTCCCGTTTGAACCTCCACCTCCACCTATATATATATATATATATATATATATTGATTAATTTTATATTTTTAGTGTAGATTTTGTTTTCATTTTTTTGGTGTATTTATTGCGTATTTCAAATGAAATATGTATCGTTGGTTCGGATGTTATTTTTTTGGTGTATTTATTGGATGGTAGCTAATGGATGTAACTGATAGCGATGGGTTGTCAAATTAGGTCGATTTGATGGTATCATCAATCTCCGTCCATTAAAAGGACCAATTCTTTATTTCAATTATGACACTTGTGTCATCTACTTCGATTACAAAAAATGTTATTCTCAAATGATCTTTCTTTGTGTCTTGCCAACAAACTGTTAATCTCTAGCCAAAATCGACAAACCCCCATGAGAAATCAAACATTTAATTCAACCACATCACATAAATTCCATAACTTCAGTTAATGGTTCTGTTAAAATCAACATACTGTTCCCAAAAGCAAATAAATCCCATGAATTTTTACAGAAGTCTAATTGAGTGGATCTTGTCTTTCATTTTGAAGGACTTCTTGCTAGAATTAGGTCTAACACGTTCAGAGTTCTCTAACCGCCTTCGTGTCTACTACAAATTGTTTTAGGTAACATCCTTAAATTTTTGATGATTATGTTTTGGGTTGAATTAAGTTAACTTTGTAATACTAAATGCAACTTTATAGATTTACCATGTGTCTAAATGTTTACGTTTGATGTAGGGGATGTTGGAAATTTTAAGTAGAAAATGTGATTTTTTTACTAACTTTGGGCACATTTAACTACATGTATATGGTTTAATTTTAATTGACTCTTAGTGAGTTTACGTTCTTCGTTATGAGAGCTTCGAAACCATATATATAATGTGTCCAAAAACCGAGTATGTGTGAATGAGATATCGAGGCTCAAAGTTGGGTACTTGGGATGAGT
>NC_037528.1:46265561-46268498 GCF_001531365.2 Cynara cardunculus var. scolymus
TGTGGCCAATCGGGTCACAAAGCTTCTGAGTGCAAGCAACCGAAACGGGATGATAACCGTCAAGCGAACATGATGAATGATGATGATGATTTGGTGGCCATGATTACGGATCTCACGGCTATGGTTTCGGAGGCGAATCTGTTGGATACGAATTCGAGACAATGGTGGGTTGATACCGGAGCTACTCGCCATGTGTGTCATGACAAAAGCAACTTCAACACCTACAAGGATGTTGATAATGGTCAAAAGTTGTTCATGGGGAATGCCGCCACCGCAGATATCAAGGGCGTTGGAGATGTTGTTCTGAAAATGACATCGGGGAAAGAGTTGAAGCTGAGAGTGTTTTGTATGTTCCGGAGCTGCGTAAGAACCTTGTGTCGGGTTGGTTGTTGAATAAGTTTGATTTTAAGCTTGTGTTTGAGTCGGACAAGTTTGTTTTGTCCAAAAGTGGTATGTTTATTGGTAAAGGCTATGCCTTGAATGGTATGTTTAAAATGTCYGTAATGGTCACTAATAAGATGAATGGAGCAAGTACTAGTTCTACTTATATGCTTGAGTTTTCTGATATTTGGCATGGTCGTTTAGGACATGTAAATTATAATTCTATTCGTTGTTTAGTTAACTTAAATTACATACCAAAATTTGACATTGACTCAAATCACAAATGCCCCACATGTGTTGAAGCCAAACTAACTAGAACATCTTTCCAAACGGTTGAAAGAAAAACCGAACCTCTTGATTTGATTCACACCGATGTGTGTGATTTAAAATCGATTCCTACTAGAGGTGGGAACAAATATTTCATCACATTCATCGATGATAGCATGAAATATTGCTATATATATATATATATATTTACTCATGAGTAAAGATGAAGCAATAGACAAGTTCGTCTTGTATAAATCTGAAGTTGAAAATCAACTCAATAAGAAGATCAAAGTGGTTAGAAATGATAAAGGAGGTGAATACGTTTTGCCTTTTGCTAAATTTTATTGTCAAAATGGAATTCGTCATGAATTCACGGCACCCTATTCACCTCAACAAAATGGTATTGCTGAGAGAAAGAACCGTACCTTGAAAGAGATGGTTAGTGCCATGTTGGTTAGTTCTGGTGTGAGTCAGAACATGTGGAGGGAGGCTATTTTGTCGGCTAACTATCTTTTGAATAAGATACTCCGCAAGGAAAAGGATGAAACACCCTATGAACTTTGGAGAGGAAATAAGCCTTCATACAAGTACTTACGAGTGTGGGGGTGCTTAGCCAAAGTTATGGTGCCACCACCTAAGGTGCAAAAGCTGGGACCAAAAACAGTGGATTGTGTATTCATTGGATATACACAAAATAGCAGTGCTTATAGGTTTGTTGTGCATGAATCCAAGAATCCTGAGATACACAACAACACAATAATGGAATCAAGGAATGCTACATTCTTTGAGAATGTGTTTCCTTGTTTGAACAAGGAGGGTGAAGGTCCGTCCTCAATGGATGGTGAAACTTCATCTCCACTGGATAAGGAAGTTGTTCGAGAGGATGAACAAAACCAAAATGAGGAAGAAGAGACAAAACCCAGAAGAAGTAAAAGGGCTAGAGTTGAAAAAACATTTGGTTCCGATTTTCTCACCTATGTAGTGGAAAATGAACCCAACACCTATCGTGAGGCAGTTACTTCTTCTGAGGGGCCTYAATGGAAAGAAGYCATTAAGAGTGAGATAGATTMTATCTTACAAAACCACACGTGGGAACTARTGGATCTACCTGCAGGTTGCAAGCCACTTGGTTACCGTTGGATCTTTAAGAAAAAGATGAAAGCCRATGGCAGTATTGAAAAATACAAGGCAAGGCTGGTGATCAAAGGATATAGACAAAAGGAAGGTCTAGACTACTTTGATACATATTCGCCAGTAACGCGAATAACATCCATTAGATTGGTGCTTGCTATTGCAACTATTAGAAACCTGCAAATACACCAAATGGATGTGAAAACTGCTTTTTTGAATGGAGATTTGGAAGAAGAAATATATATGGAGCAACCAGAGGGATTTGTTGCCCCAGGGCAAGGGAACAAGGTCTGTAAACTTGTTAAGTCTTTGTATGGCTTAAAGCAGGCTCCAAAGCAATGGCATCAAAAGTTTGATCAAGCCATGTTGCAAAGCGGTTTTAAGATAAATGAGTGTGATAAGTGTGTCTATATGAAAAACACCTCTCATGGTTATGTCATCTTATGTTTATATGTTGATGATATGCTTATCATTGGCAGTGATGACAAAATGATAAAGTCCACGAAGGATATGTTGAAATCTAAGTTCGACATGAAAGACATGGGTTTAGCGGATGTGATTCTTGGAGTCAAGATCACGAGAACTCAAAATGGCTTGGTGTTGAGTCAAACCCATTACGTAGACAAGATTCTTGAGAAATTTAATAAGGAAGACACTAGTATAGCTAGAACTCCGATTGATACTAGTCAACATCTATCTAAAAATAGAGGGGATAGTGTCGCACAAGTGGAATACTCAAGAATCATTGGTAGTCTGATGTATCTAATGAGTTRTACTAGACCTGACTTAGCGTATGYTGTKAGCAGGCTAARTARGTATACTAGTAAYCCCAGTTCTGAACACTGGAAGAGTGTTACTAGATTGTTGAGGTACTTAAGATACACACGTGAGTATGGACTACATTATACCAGACATCCAGCTGTGATTGAAGGATACAGCGATGCGAATTGGATATCTGATATAAAAGATTCCAGATCTACAAGTGGATATGTGTTTACACTTGGAGGTGCAGCTATTTCTTGGAAATCTTCCAAACAAACGGTTATAGCTAGATCTACGATGGAATCTGAATTTATCGCCTTGGATAAATGTGGTGAAGAGGCGGAGTGGATACGTCAATTTGTGGAAGACATACCCGAGTGGCCTAAGCCGGTAACG
>NC_037528.1:46269228-46269982 GCF_001531365.2 Cynara cardunculus var. scolymus
CATGCAAAGGAAACCTTACCCAGAAGACTGGAGATCCCAAGATCTGGGTTCAAAAGGACAACCTAGTTGTATGAATGAGGGAGGTCACTGTGGGGGAGTATAAACTTCCTAGTTCATTCCTGTAATTAGTGACAAGTGAGGCTAAGCGTATAGCTTTTAATGATTATTTAGAATCACCTATGTGAGAGAGAAGTGGGATCGCTTCGAAGGGAATTGTGGGGGGGCGCAATTCCTAAGAGCTCTTGCAGAACCAGGCTAGTGTTCATGACCATAACGAACACGACTATGAGGATTTGACCGTGTCAGGAAGAGTCCTGTATGAATTATGTTGTCGTCTACATAAATGGCAGTTCAGTTCAAGGACATCGTGTCTACTGACAGCTAGGAGACTAAGTGTAGTTCACAAGGGAGGGTTCAAAGGGTAATAACTACCTATCCTATGCAGGATTCGACTATTGGAAATTTCATTTGGAATTTTGTTTGCAGAAATCGATCTCCATTCATGTGGGGGATTGTTGGAAATTTTAAGTAAAAAATGTGATTTTTTTACTAACTTTGGGCACATTTAACTACATGTATATGGTTTAATTTTAATTGACTCTTAGTGGGTTTACGTTCTTCTTTATGAGAGCTTCGAAACCATATATATAATGTGTCCAAAAACCGAGTATGTGTGAATGAGATATCGAGGCTCAAAGTTGGGTACTTGGGATGAGTTTAGCAAAACCAAATGGGTGTGTGGGAGGTATCCCAC
>NC_037528.1:46272102-46305735 GCF_001531365.2 Cynara cardunculus var. scolymus
CAGTTTTAGTAACTGAATCATTTTTAATGAGAATTTAATTACGCATTTAATACATTAATTGCCCATTAAAATGATGATACGTTTACAGCCTATAAACAAATCAAATTTTCATTTTGAAAAGAGAGAGAACCACAGAATATACAGGGCACACGCTCCTCTTCCTTTGCAAACTTCTTTCCGGCGAATTTTTCAGGCAAGTTGGTCACCTCTGGCAGTACTCCTGCTCCGGCTGTTGTACCCTGGGAACAGACCCGAATCTGTTTAAGGGAATCGTGTCAAACACGAGCCTCAACCATTTCTCCTTCTTCTTCTGAAATTCAGAATTTGTTTGTTTTCCTTTTCTTTACAGAATCCGTTTCTGTTTTACTAAATACAGAATACGTTTCTGCTTCAATCAAACCGTTGCTGGTTTCTTCCACAGAATTCGTTTATGTTGTTATATAAAAATCTTAAACAGAATCGAATAATAACACTATTTTTTTCGTACAATCGTACAATCTTTCAGAATGGTGGATCTTGTTGTGAAACCAACTGCTACAACACCTGTGCCAAACATGATGGCTAATCACGCTGAGAAACCAGACCAGAAAAATTCTCTGGTTTCTCAGCGTGATTAGCCATCGTGTTTAGCACAGGTGTTGTAGCAGTTGGTTTCACAACAAGATCCACCATTCTGAAAGATTGTACGATTGTACGAAAAAAAATACTGTTATTATTCGATTCTGTTTAAGATTTTTATATAACAACATAAATGAATTCTGTGGAAGAAACCAACAACGGTTTGATTGAAGCAGAAACGAATTCTGTATTTAGTAAAACAGAAACGGATTTTGTAAAGAAAAGGAAAACAGAAACAAATTCTGAATTTCAGAAGAAGAAGAAGAAATGGTTGAGGATTGTGTTTGACACGATTCCCTTAAATAGATTCGGGTCTGTTCCCAGGGTACAACAGTCGGAGCAGGCGTACTGCCGGAGTTGACCAACTTGCCTGAAAAATTCGCCGGAAAGAAGTTTGCAAATGAAGAGGAGCGTGTGCCCTGTGTATTCTGTGGTTCTCTCTCTTTTCAAAATGAGAATTTGATTTGCTTATAGGCTGTAAACGTATCATCATTTTAATGGGCAATTAATGTATTAAATGCGCAATTAAATTCTCATTAAAAATGATTCAGTTACTAAAACTGAATTAAATTTGAAAAACAGACCAGATAACCAGATAAAATTTCAGCAAAAACCGGGTTGCGCGAGCTCGTGATTTCGGAGCTGCATTCGTGTCCGCAGGTCGCGCCCACACATGAGTTCGGCGGATTTAGCCTACGAAATCCACAATCCGCACCCCTCCTGCGTGCGCATAAGTGTTGGAGCATAACTTGCATAATAGCTTGAAAGCCTTTGTGAAGTCCATGGTTATAAACCATGAAAACTTCAATCACCCCACCTATGTGGGATACCTCCCACACACCCATTTGGTTTTGCTAAACTCATCCCAAGTACCCAACTTTGAGCCTCGATATCTCATTCACACATACTCAGTTTTTGGACACATTATATATATGGTTTCGAAGCTCTCATAACGAAGAACGTAAACCCACTAAGAGTCAATTAAAATTAAACCATATACATGTAGTTAAATGTGCCCAAAGTTAGTAAAAAAATCACATTTTCTACTTAAAATTTCCAACAATCAAGACAAGGCGAAAGGGGGTCGGTGCGCAAACTACGATTCCACACGACCTAGCACGCGACTTGGGGTGGTGAACCAATATTGCTTATACATGGCAAGGGCTTGAGAGACCCACATGACTTGGCCCACGACTTCGGTCACGGCCAAGATCGCGTACATCATTGTGTGGCACGGGTGACATGGCTCACGACTTAGATCGTGGCTTAGGTTGCAGGACTTGTCTGGACAGCTCAAATGCCCTGTGGGCTAGAGTTTGAGCCCTGACTTCAACCTCTCCTCATTGAAGATGATTTTTGAGTGTTAGGAACTGATTTTTAGAAGACTTTAAAACATTCAAGACTTAAGAGTCGGTGGCCATTAAAGATCTTTGATTGAAACTTTAAGCCACTTTAAAGAAAACTTGGGTTTTTGCTTTAAATACTAGATTTCTTCTAACTCTAGCAACGTGAGTTCCAGATACTTTGTAAAACTAGATACATGTCAAAAATGTCCACTCACTCTGTCGTTCTCAAATATTGAAGGTTTTGGCTTTGTTCATCCATGTGGTGCCTTAAAATTTTGCAGAAAATACATCTCTTGTGAAGTTGGACCATTGGTTGGTGTTAGAACATGAAATGAGGAGTTTTATCTGATATTCTAAACATTTAGGGCTTGTTAACCTATTTGGATGTTCATACATTTAACTATTAACATGATAAAGGTGAATGTTCTTGGATTTATCTGTCTATTTCAAGTTGTGAATCATGGGAATTGCGTACACTTGATGGTATGGAGTCTTCCATTTGGACGAATAATCGTTATAGAAATTCTAAGAGTAGGCACTAAGATGATTGAGTCTTGAAGTTACCCAAAAGGGTAGACACTTAGAAGCATAATTCTTGAGGTGCTACCAGAAGGGGTATGCACGAAGAATATGAGCGATGAGGTGCTATTTGCAAGAGTATGCACTAAGATCAATCCAATCTTGAGGTGAAACTCGATTAGAGGTCGGTAGGCACTAAGGCTTTGAGTCCTTGAAGTGCTACATGACAACATTGCATTAGTGGCATACTTTCGTGCTCTTGTTACTTTCAATGTATACTGGACTCCCCCTCGTCTTGAGAATGAACAGACACTTGAGGTATTCAGTAATGGTGTTGAGTGAAGAAAACCCCAAGACTAAATGTTATACGATCGGATTGACAAACCTTGTCAATGTTAACAACTATTTTTACTTATTTATTATATGTCATTAAAAATGTTTAAACTCACTAAACTTGTAAGTCTAATACTTTTCTTGTCGACATGTATCTAACCAGGGCATGAGCTGAGTTTCTTTCGTTTTCTTCCTTATCAGAGAAGGGCCCCTCTAAAAAAAGAGAGAGAAAGTCTTATGGAACCAGGAGCCAGCATAGGCTGAGTCTAATTCACCATCCCGGGATTGAGTTCCAGGTTGTAGTAGCAGGGTCACTAAGGAGAGTTGACCAGACACGCGTTAGAAAAGTGTAACGGAGATTATGTTCATGGACACCTCTGTGTATTGGAGATAACAACTTTTGACGGTTTAAGTAAAATCCAACTATAATCTATTTATTGTATTCGAACCAAGCTTTTTGTATGTTGTTTTCTTCGGTTTCTATGGTGTTACATGATGCTACAACATCATTCATTTTTTATGAGTTCATTTTATTCTTGCTTTTATACCTTTTTGTGTTCTCAAGCTACAGCTTTGAGATACTAATGATACCGAAGAAGTGAGTTGTTGAACCTACTTTGATGGTACAACAATTTCTAATCTCCAAATTTACCAAAGAGTCTTTGGTTTAACGGTATCGTACTCTCTGGTTTCTTAGAAGGTCAGAGGTTCAAATTTCACCAAATGTGAGGAGGGTGTGTGAGTTTATTTGTTGTATTTGTCGTATAAAAATATTATGTACTTAAAAAAAATAGAAGTCAAAATGGAAAGTCCAACTTTTTGAAGAAATCTTTAAAGAGTGAAATGAAACATATGATGCATGTAGAAGAGTACAATATTACAAGAAAAATAACAAGTGATTAAAGCCCTCTTATGGGCGTTTACTAAATGCTTACCCGGTAAGTACTTACCGGATAATTTTCCTCATTGGATGAACATGGCAAGGGTCAAAAATCTTACCCAGTAAGAACGATGATAAGGATTGAGAGTCTTTCCCGATAAGTGAGGGTGAAAAAATCTTGCCGTTTGCTCTATATCATCGCTCATTACCGTTGTTGGCATGTGCCACTGCCATTAATCTCACTCCTTTGTTTTTTGTTTTTTTGATTCTCCAACTTTTTTATATGTCTATATACGTTTCATTAAATTGTTATAAAAGAGGGAGAATCAAAAGAAAAATATATATATCAAAGATGGAAATCGATGGCCCGGTCAGCAACGACAATGGACGGTAGAGAGAACAGACAGCAATGGGGCGTCGAGCAGTGGCGAAGGGGAGTTGTGTCGTTGTGTGTGAAGGGTTTGAGAACGATAAAACTGATTTATATTTTTTTTATTTTAAAACATTGTTAGTCGGATACATCTAACTTTTTTTACGTTAAAAGAATGTAGGTAACCCAGCTGATTTATTTATTCAAAAAAATTGTTCACGGACTCAATCACTCAAAAAGATAAAGTTTAACGGTTTTTTAATTCAAAAAAATATTTCAAAGACTTAATCATTTAAAATAAAAAAAATTAACGGTTTTTTCATCTGAAAAAAAGTTTTTGTGAGAATGAGAGTTGAGGAGAACGTAAGAAGAGATTTGAACCCTTAATCACATTAATCTCAAATTCATATTATGAACCATGTTTGATATGATAATTGATCTGGTGCATTTCATCCTAACGTGCATCGTATGGTGGAGATCCCTTCTTACGCTTCTCACTTAACTCTCCTTGTCACCAGAACACAACCCTTTAGTAATATTTTTTTAGTTTACATTTAAGTATATAATTCAATATTGTAATTTTAAGAAAAATAATTAAAATAGCCATTTTTCACAGTGGATTTTACCTCCTAGAAATATGAAAATAGCATAGGTTTGCAATTGGCAGGTCCGTAATTTGTGGAGGTGTCAACGTATAAAAAAATGAGAAATTCATATTATTTTTACATTTTGACTCCTTCATAAATTATGAACCTGCCAATTACAGATCTATAACTATTTTTTTTAATTTTGAGAAAGAAATAACTAAAATGTAAAATGATGTAATGAAAATGACAATTTTAATTAATTTCGCTATATCATGACAACTGCTTTATGTCTTTATTTTTATTTCTTGTACTCTTATGTCGGGCTGTAAACGAACCGAACGAACACTAACAGAGGCTTGTTCATGTTCGTTCGTTTAACTTAACCGAACAAACGAACGAACACGAACGAAAATCTTTGTGTTCGTGTTCGTTCGTTTAGAAATCAGATGTGTTCGTGTTCGTTTATGTTTGTTCGTTAACATGTTAAACGAACGAGTTAAACGAACACAAATAAATATTATTTGAATTCAAAGTAAATAAATAAAAGATTATATATTAAATTTAATATATAAACGAACATAAACGAATAGTAAATGAACGAACGTTCACGAACATAAATGAACGAACGAGACTCTTGTTCATGTTCGTTCGTTTAACTAAACGAACAAAAAAATTTGTTCATGTTCATTCATTTATTAAATAAACGAACATAAACGAACTTCCCGCCAAACGATTCGCTGAACGTTCGGTTCGTTTACAGCCCTACTCATATGAAGTTTCGTTTTAAAAACTTCATAATTTTCATGGAAAACTGTGTCACCCATTTTATGTTATTGGGCTTTTCATTGAAATTAAGATCTACAAAGTGAAAATAAAAATAGACAACTTTATTTTTTGTGTTTATTGGTTTTATTTGTATATTCTTATTTGATTGTAATTCGTTTAAACACAATTATTTAACGAGATTGTAAAATGGTGTACCAAAGTTTTAATTTTACGAACCCAACCCACACGGTTTGGGTTGGGTTGGGTTATTCAAATGCTTTCAACCCGACTCGTGTGCAACTCTAAATATCGTAATAGATTGTTTTATATGGCTAAATAATAAAACACCATATCTAAAATGAGACCAATCTGTTTTCGTGAAACTCGTGAGACTATTTTTTTACAATTGAAGCTTCACAGCGAAACGATGTGAAGGTAAAAACATCTGAACTTACACAACAAAAACAATATGAAGGTTACCTTCGCAGCGTTTTGCTACGAAGTTTCAAGTGTAAAAAAGTGGACTCACGGCTCTCACGAAAATGGATTGGTCTCACGGGATTCCAAGTCTCTCTCTCTGTATATATGAAAATATATATTGACGTGATATGTTTATATTTGAGTTATTGTAATGTTTTCGGTGGTTAAATTTTTTTTAAGTTTTATATTTTGATTAAACCTTTTTTATAACTAAGTTCAATCCCACGAACTCAGTCCAATTTGAACAGTTATGTTGGTTAGGTTATGCATCAACTTTTTTTTGAATGAGTTAGGATTTGTTACACTAAAATAGTTGGTTTGAGCTGTTCAAATGCCTTTAAACCAACTATTTAACTGAGTTTTAAACAGTTTAGCGATTTAACAGTTCAAAAATATGTCGATATCGTTCAAAATATGAAATTTCCATTGAGTTTTTTTTTGGAGTTTTCCCCTGATTTTACCATACCAACATATTTTATAGGATAAGATTTATTTAATCGGTTTTAGAAATTCCAAATATTTATGTGTTTAAAAGATTTCCTTAATCGTTTAGAACATCTCCAACATATTCTTTATAATTTCTCTAAAATAGAGAACTAAAAGTCAAATTTTTTAAAAAGATTTAAGGGCCGTTTACCTAAATGCTTACCCGGTAAGTGCTTCCCTTAAGAGTCAACACTATAATTTATTTTATCGGGTAAGATTGTAATACCTCAAAACGTATCTTATGCAACAATTTACCTGGTAAGCGCTTACCTGAGTAAGAGTCGTCACCCTCACTTACCGGGTAAGACTCTCCATTCTTATCATCGCTCTTACCGGGTAAGATTATTGTCTCTTGCCATGTTCATCTGGTAAAGGAAATTGCCCAGTAAGTACTTACCGGGTAAGTGTTTAGTAAACGACCCCTTATATTTAACTACAATGGATAATTTTAAAGAGTTTTTTGTCATTTTTTCCCGATTATAATCTTTATTAATGTTAATTGTTATTAATTAACATTAATTATTAACTAATACTAATATTATTTATTTATTAATATTATTATTAATTTTTCTAAAAAATATTAATTATCATTATTATTAATCTTATCAATTATTTTTATATTAATATTATTCAGTATATTTAGTCATCGGAAACAAATATAATAATTTTTAAAATAACATGACTGACATGATTTGTATAAATAACATGGTTTGTAAAGTAAACAATCCTCAATATAAATATTATATACATATATATATATATATATATATATATAATAAATTTGAAAATCTATTATTTAATAGTTGATTTTGTATTAATTAATATATTATATTATTAATGATTTGTTTGAATGTATTATGAAATGTTAAAAGTTTACTAACTTCTTAAACTGTTCTTTTTTATCATTTTACATTTTGAAATAATTTACTGATAAATTCTTATCAAAGTTATTAGTTTATCAGCTATCAACTAATTTATTTGTAAACATAAGTAAATAACCTTAAAATAAAAAAAATGGTTTTAGACCTTATGAATTTATTTATAAAAGTTTTACCAAACCACAAGGGTGGTGGCTGATTGGTTTAAGCTTGACTCTAAAGGTCAAAAGTAACAGAAAGTCACAGGTTCAAATCTAAAGAGAAATAAAAATCCTTTATGGCCATGGAGGTTCAAATGCAGTGACTTCAGACTATCTACAAAGTAGGTGGTTGTCTTGTGATTAGTTGACTCGTATATCGGGTTGAATATCCAGATTAATAATTTTTTTTTTAATTACCAAAATAGAATAATTAATTTTCATTAAAAAATTAAAAGATGCAAAACTTACAGGTATTCTTATGCAGTAACAGATATACCCATGGATCAACTGAAAAAGGTTGATCCAGCCCTAGTAGTAATCAGAGTCGATTGGATTTGGGAACTGGGGGATTTCAACCTTTTCGTGCCCTAAAAACTTGCACTCACTGATTCAACTTCAATTCATTCATCAAACCAACAGATATGTTGCAGTGTATATTTCTCCTTTCCGATTCCGGGTATGTTGGTTAAAGGTTTTAAGTCTAGTCTTTGTATTTGTGTTTCGGTAATTGAAATTACAATCACATTTGCAGAGAGGTGATGCTGGAGAAGCAGCTGACTGGCCATCGTGTCGATCGATCAATCTGTGCTTGGTTTTGGGAGCAAACAATCTCTCAACCTGATTCCTTCAAGGTGAACTTTCTGTTCTCAATTGATTTATTGTTTCCGTTTGTATTCTATTTATGGAGATATATTTTGGTTTGAATTTAGGTTTTGCCGGTAATTGCTTCACCAACGCATTACCTTTTTCAAATTGTACGTGAGGGGATCACATTTTTAGCCTGCACTCAAGTTGAAATGCCACCTTTGATGGGAATTGAGGTTAGTAGCATTTAGATTTCTCCCCCTCTTTTCACTTGTTAGTTATTTCTATTGTAAATGGAAAATTTGGATCAAAGCTGTACTGGTGCATTAATTAACTAAATTACCCCTATATGCAGTAATATGTGGGAATTGGTTCCATCCCTTAACCTGCTTGCAACGTTGATAAGATTAAAACTGGTTGGTCTCCTCCAAGTTACTATTTTGGGGCATATGGTATTTATGTTTGTTCTATACTTCATGAGGTCTTGGTCGCTTGGATGGCGTCAACACTTCGATGAGTATCCAACATACATATTAATGTAGATTTTAAAAAGTCCGAACCATCCATTATCATTACACACAATTGTACTATGTTGAGGTTCTAGGCGTCCAAGGTAGTGTTTATGATGCACAGCATTTGGAAATGAAAGGAGATACAATGAAGAAAAGCTAAGTAATCATGATGCTGATGCTATGGTTGGTACAGAATGATTGGACACCTTAAAAGGAACATGCAAGCGGTGATTCCATGGTGCATATAGCATATCTCGTAATCAGGAACTTGAGAGTTTAGTCAAGTATCATAAGAATAAGTTACAAATTGAAGTGATCCCCTTGAAATTACCTTCAGCTGATCCTCCAAAATCTTGGTTATCTTCTATTTTTCTGCCTCGTTCCCAGCTGTTTCTTCTCTTTCTGTAGTGACTTTTGTACAAGCAACCAGAAGCCACTTAGCTCATTTCATACCTCATATCTCTTGTAGATTCTTCTCCTTCTCTTGTCCCACTTAATGCTTGTTTCTTCTCTGCTTTTTAATTCACAAGATTCAGTGGTTTAGAGTAATATCAAAATGCTCTTATTAATAATTTGTTATTTATCTATGTAGAACCAGTCTGAGAATGCTGTTGAGATTTGTTCAGTGAAATGGTTAGCTACTTGGGCATTCCTGCCTCTTGTTTCTCGGCTCATATTGAGCTCTTTACAATCCACCAGCAACCACTTACCATATTTGACTGAATAGTTCTCATATCTCCTGTAGAGTCTTCTCCAAAAAGAAGGTAGTTTTTACTACCTCTCTTGTCCCACTTTTTGCTTGCCATTAGCTTATATTAACACTTCCATTTAGTTGCCTGAGATTTTCCAGTCTAGGCCAATTCATTGCAGTATTCTTAAATCAGCATTTCATTCCATATCCTCAGAACCAACTCGAGTAAGGTGTTGAGATTTTCATCAATTGAAAGATTAGCTATTTCATATTGGAGGTTGTGATGCTTGCATGTTCTCAGCATCAAACGAGCTTGGTGACAGCTTCTTCCCTTGAGTTAATTTTAAGTCATGACTTGTTATTTTCAGGGATGCACTGCCGGCATTACGACAGTTAGAGTAAGACTCACATTAATGAAGTATACGAATGTAGTTGGCCTTAGGTGGGTGTTGAGGATTGCTATACATGTTCACGAGGCCTGGATCTTGTCTAATTTCTAACAGGCTTCCATTTTTGACCTAGAACAAATAGTTTGGGTGAAAGGTTGCAGGAAAAAGGATTACTTACTGATGTTGAAGAAAACAAGGGCTCACACATTTGTCTTATACTGTTTAGATACATTCACTTGATACTAGTTCCATAAACATTTTCTTTATTGTGAGAGGTGAAAATAGTGATTTTGGGGGAAGAGAAAGGAGTAAGAAAATCAGGACAATGGACAATAGGATTTTGACTGCTGTACCTTGTATTTGTGTTCATCATTGAAGCTATCTTATTGATCTATATCACATATTCGTCTAGGAAGAATACATGTGTTTGACTAGTCAACTTCTAGTTTCTTTGCAGAGTAGCTGATGTTCTCTCTGACTATCTTGGAGGGTTAAATGAAGATGTAATAAAGGATAATTTTGTCATCGTATATGAGGTATGCTGGATTTAAGTTGTGCATTGTGACTTCATCAGAAACTGCTGCTTAGTTTTCTTATATTAAAGATTTATTTGTTAACAACTCACTTATTTGTAGTTATTTGGATGATCATGAGACCTTAAGCTTTTCAATGTTTTTAAGTCACAAAGTTGAATCTCTTGCATTGTAGCGAACTTTTGTTTACTCCCCTTGTGTTCTTCAGTATGTTAAGTATCAATTATGTGTATATGGAGTTTGTTTGATAGTTGTGTTTCCTCTCTACTGAAAAGTGGGGAATATGAAATATCCAATTGTATTGAAACAAATCATTCCCCTGTTTCTTCATTTGTTGAAGTAATATTGGCCATGGTAATTCTTTTTTCTTGTTATTGTCACTTGCAGCTAATGGACGAAATGATAGACAATGGATTCCCCCTAACTACAGAACCTAACATACTGAGGGATATGATAGCTCCTCCAAACATTGTTAGCAAAATGTTGAGTGTTGTCACCGGTAACAGTTCTAACGTGAGCAACACCCTTCCAGGTGCGACATCATCATGTGTACCATGGAGGACGACACACTTGAAGCATGCAAACAATGATGTGTATGTCAATCTTGTTGAAGAGATGGATACAATTATAAACAGGCATGCACCATGATTTCCTTCAACTTAAGTTAACTTTCTCACTTCCTCTCTTGCGATGAATTCCACTGCCTGGCTTACTTATTTTTCGATCTGGATGATGTCTTTTTGTTTCTTGTTCTGGTTTTTTCCAACTTTCAATGAAACAAAGACATAAAAATATCATCTTAGATTATGGAAGAGGAATGGTGGCTGTTCCTGCAGCTGTCAAAATGATAGAAATCAACCTATAATTCTGCACATCACAAAATAGTTCTTAAGCAACTGGAAACATGTAGAGAAAACAATGCCAACATGTTCTTTTGCCACAAAAGATGACCTTGGGAAGGGGAATGCTTAAATCGAAAGATGGGGTGGTTTTTTACTTCTGTTTTCTTGGCAATGGTAATTTCTGAGGAAGATTGTACTGTTACAATGTGTTGGAATGTTTGACTTGCATATTTAAAAATGCTTGTTATATTTTTCATGAGACTTTGATATGATTTGAGCATTAGATATGTAGCCTAGCTCCAAGTTACCAATAATCCGACTTTGGACTCTCTTCACCCAACATTTCCTTCTCTTATCCGAGTTCTATCATTGCATGTTCTCAGTTATGAATATCTATCCATAATCATGACTAATAATCAAGAAGTGAAGGGGGTAATTGGGATTTTTCCTAAGTAGTTCTTTTTTCTGCTCAAGATCCCTCATTGAACTCAATGCTCTTATTGGGTTTTGTGGAAACAAACAAAGGAAGGCCATCATATGCATAACAATCCATTGAATCCCACTCATGATTTGAGAGGCAATATTTGCATGACATGATGGAATGCCATGGAACCGACTGGATTGTTCATTGCCTTGAACTGCTCTACCACTAAAAAGCTTTATGAACACCCCGAACTATTGTGTTTTAGGAAATTTTCTGGAGTGTCTTGTAAGCCCATTCATGGAGCTAACATGGGAATCCACACAGAGTATCTGACCTGCTTGAAGAAGTTATACAACAAGAGCTACTAGAGTTCTTGCATAGTCTCAACTTTTGAGTTTATTGGAACGTCAAGACAAGCCTGCCGTACTTACCTTCACTCGGTTCTCGTCTAGTACTACTCAGTCATCTAGCTATCTCCTCTCCAAAATCTACATATCAACGCCTTTCTGAGCTGCTCTGAGATGTAATAGCTTAGCTCCATATTAGACAGGGCAACCATAGTTGCCTGTGGTTGGAGAGATTGGAGAGGTATAGGTGCTTGGAGGAGGCAATGTAAACATTTCTGGTTTAGGTTCTCCCTGGATTTTCTACTGGTGCAATTATTGCAATAAGTGGTGTTACAAAAGGCCGAAGGGTCCGTATCGGCTTGGTTAGCGTTTTTATCCTTGGGTTCTTCATCCAACCACATATTGCTACCTTAACACAAGTATGCAAATTATTTGCCTATTTTTTTGCATGTACACCATCCTGCTATGGGAGGGATGGTGATAATATGGTGATACCTGTTTGTACAAGCTTCAAAGACCTCGCTACCCAGTCATAGATAAAGCATTTGTGCTCCTCTTGATAACTAAAATTCTTTAGAACCTTTTCAGTGGCAACCGAATGGGATGAAACAATGAAGTGTAGAAATTTACAAAATTGGTGCATAGATTCATTTCGGCTTCATGAGTAGGCCTTATGAATTGCTAGTTGAAATCAAATGTTTTCATGCATACCCTTGCATTGCAGCATGGTCTAAGTGAAAGGATACAAATCTTTCAGGTTTTGTTAAAATACTATTCCAAGGTGGATTCAATATAGACTTTTCTTACAAGATTAACACCTTTTGTTTATGAAAACAAGGGAAATTCCCTTGTATTCCCGAATCTCAAAAACTTGGAAATCGTAACTTTTTAAGGAAGAAGATGGAATTGGTGAAGATGAATCTTATTTTGTATTTTCCATTTTCAATTTTGTTTCCACGAACTTAAAACTTCTACATGCCCTTTTCACCTATTTGACCAATATTTGGAAGTGGGTGATGATTTTGTTTTAATGAGCTTTTGCTATTACTGATCAACAATCATAAGACGACTTTTCCGAAAAAAATGACAAGACAACTTGAGCTAAAAATGCCTCTATTAAAACAAGCACATAATACAACGGGTTCATTCTGTAAATTAGAAGTACACTCAAGAACCAAACAGAAAAGCCAAGTACAAGGGGTAAAATGTGTTGTGAAAACTAAAACATGGTTTGACAAGCCTAATTGTATTGTGTGAACAATCTGTTGTTATCTTATCAGTGACCTTCACACTCATGTTTCTCCTGTATAACACTCTGCTGGGATCTCTTAAACTTGTATGCCCGATTTCTACAAATTGTTTTCTGGTATCCAAATGCATATTAGTAATTTGATCCGACTTTATTGGCTGATTTGAATAATATTGTTCTGGAAGCTTTATAGAGATACAGCTGCACGTGATTTGATAGATGCAATATTGTGCTCCAGCTAACTCCTATCTTGACTTTCTGCTGTTCAGCGGTGGGGTCTTAGTGAAGTGTGAGATCTTTGGTGTGGTTGAAGTGAACTCTCATCTTTCAGGCATTCCGGATTTGACCCTTTCCTTTGCAAACCCTTCCATTCTGAATGATGTGCAGTTTCATCCTTGTGTTAGATTTCGACCCTGGGAATCAGAACAGATACTCTCCTTTGTGCCTCCAGATGGACAGTTTAAGCTCATGACTTACAGGTAGATGGTGATATCCATATGGGATGGAAAATCAGTTGTCATCAGAAATGAAATCCTCCTTCCGTCTCAAAATAAGTGCTAATTTTCTATTTTAGTGTGTCCTAACTTAAGTGTCCACTTTCAAAAATAAGTGTATTTTCTAATTCTACCCTTAAATATCGGATGGTCTTTGCAGAAACAGTTGCTCTACTCTTTTGGAGTAGAGAGGTCTCGTGTGTGCACATCTCACACCCCCCCCCCCCCCAAAAAAAGACCCTATTTTCAAGTGAAATTTACTCAGTTGGGTTGGTCTGGTTTTAGCCTTAATTATCGTATGGAGAGATGGAGAAATTCATCACTCCCTCTGTTAGTAAGGGTGAATTAAAAAGTGTAGTAATTTCACATATCTAATCTTTTTCATTGTGGAAATTTATTTGGGATGGAAGGAGTAGTAAAAGAATAAAAATTCGTCAACGATAGGTGTGGGGTCCATGACACTAGCAACGATTTAAATTTGACTGATCTTTGCTCCATTGCAGGGTCAAGAAGTTAAGGAATACTCCTATATATGTAAAGCCTCAATTGAGTTCAGAGTCTGGCACATGTCGTCTTAGTGTGATGGCTGGAATCCGGTATGATCCTGGAAAACCCATCGACTCGATAGTGGTGCAATTTCAACTCCCTCCTTGTGTATCATCAGCCAATCTCACTGCAAACCATGGAACTGTTAATATACTTGCTGATAAGGTACCACTCTCATGCTGTCCTTAATCTATATCCATCTATGATCAATGTTCTAGTCATGGATATTGCATTGTTAAATGATTCTTGAAATGAGATTTTTGTTTCTAGTTATTACTCTTTGTTGATCAACACTGAAAGATAACTATGCCGCCTAACTATTTCGGTAGAGGTCAGATCTGCGTACCACCTGTAGGTGGAGATATAGCGGATCCGTTTGGTTTGATTTGCTTTATTATTAAATTGAATATTTTAGATAGACGTTTTGAGCCTTTTAACTCCAAATACTTTTGGGAATGTTTACTTGACAATTTCAACGTAAAGATCACATTTTTACGACGACCAAAATAGTCTTTTGTCAATCATAAAGATAAGAGTGTAAATTATTTCAGACTTGAAATTCATGACGGTCTTCACAGAAACAACCGCTTCACTCTTCTGGGTAGAGGTGTATGCATACATTCAACTCTCCCAAGGCCCCACCTCCGGGTGGGATATACCGGACTCGTTTGGTTTGGTTTGGTTTAATGAACATCCATAACTGATAGGACACATGGAAACTATGTGTTACTGGGGTTGACGAATGCTATAAAACGTGTTACTTTGATATGGCAGACATGTAGCTGGTCAATTGGACGGATTCCGAGAAATAAAGCCCCACAAATGTCTGGAACATTGGTGCTCGAAGAAGGGTTAAAACAACTGGACGTAAAGCCTACGTTTCAGGTAGGGTTCAAAATCATGGGCACAGCTCTATCTGGCTTGAAAATAGGTAAGCTTGATCTCAAGAATCTACCTTCACCTGCTCACAAGGGTTTTCGAGCTCAGACCGATGCAGGTCATTATGAAGTTAGATCATAGTCTTCAAAAAATGGTATGCTTTCAAGACCTTCTCTAGATTCAGATATGGAGTACCCCATCTCCTAATCTTTCCAGACAGAGGTAAGGTCTACGTACATTTTACCCCTACCTCTGGGTATACTGGTTTGGTTTATGTTAGAACCAACACATGGTTTGAATTTTGTAGTTTTGGTTTCGTTTGAGTGGTTTGATATTATAAAAACGGGTGAACGACTGTGTACAAAGGGAGCTCATTATATTCTTTAACCTTTCTTCGTGATGAGTTGCAATGGCTTTGTCGATATGTATCCATTTTTCTTTGCCGTTGGCAGATATGCACAAGTTTTTTGGGATAACTTACCCGTTAAGAGGCATGACAAAGACTGAGAATCTTGCTTAATTAATGCTACCGGGGTCTGGGTAAGAGATGCTTACCAACAATCTTACTATGCCATTTTAATGGCTGAAAATGTTAGGCAGTGGCTCTTACCTGGTAAGTGCTTACCAGGTTAGGGGTTGTTTGGCAGTTGCTGAATGGTTTGGTGCAGAATGATCGTCCACAATATTTTCCTTTTTGTTATTTGGTGATATGTGATGCCGTAAGTGACAACAATAGGGGCAGACCGGATTTTCGCAAGTAGAATTTTTGTTGGGTTTGAAAGTTTCACATACTAAACATCAAGAGGTGTTGTGGGATAATAGAAAATACAACGTGCATCAACCAAAAACCCAAAAATGTCCTTCAAAATCAAACAAAAAACCGAATAAATCTCTTGAAATTAACCAAAAGACTTGAAAATTCCTCGAAATGATGGATTTTGGCTAAAAACACGTCGGACGACTTTACATACCTTTGATCCATCTTAAAAAAGAACAACCGTTCGGCGAAAATCATGGATCTGCAGTTGCCTGCTGAACATTGAGCAAATTAAGCTATGAGTCGAGTCACTTGTGGTGCATAAAGTTTCGTCTTCTTCAAACGATCGTTACTTTTGAAAATTAGCATGTAAAGGTCTTCTTCTTCCGACTTGAGAGAACAATCGTCATTTTTTAAAAAGAACTCGAGAATACAAGATTTTGTCTTTCCCCTTACTTTCTTTCTTTCTTTCTCGCTCTCTTTCCTTCGTAAAAGATCTCGAGAACACAAGCTTTGGCATGAAATATCATATTTTAAATAAGAAACGGTTTATGATAAATGGGTAGGCTAAAGGCTCCATACTGTACTAATTTTCTCCACATTCATCAACGTTAATGATTAAACCTCTCATTTTTACATTTTTAATGTATGATTTAATCTGATTTTAAAATAAAAAGAGTGCATTTAGCAAACCTTTTAGAAACAATTCTAATTTCTCAATATTTTTGCACATGCCATGAATGCATGGACGGACCTAAGAGTAGAGAATACGGTGGTACGTGCCACCATATTATTCCTCCGTCGAAGGGTAAAAAAATTTAGGTTCGTGAAAGGTGCAACCGTATTAATTTGTTGTGTGCTACCGTATGTATTTTGAAACTACAATGGGAACAAGTTTTATTTGGTAGAGTTGGTTTGCAAGGCTTTTATTCCACCCCAGACCCAAGTTTGAATCTTGTTAATGTCATTTTCTTAGTTAAATGGTGTCACCGTTTGGAAAAAAAAAACTTTATACATTTGTTTCTTATAGTCAAACGGTGCCACCGTTTGAAAAAAAATTATGGATCCGTCCTTACATGAGCGGTGTAATTCATTTATAAACAAGTTGATTCTGAAATATATAATTTTGTTGTACGACTTAATTCATACATAACTTAAATACCTAATAGAAAAAAAAACCCCATAAATCCTGTATAAATTTAGTTGTATGAATTAAGTTGTGTATATAGATCTAGATAAACTGTTATTTGTTTATATGGAATAAACGGTCTGAGTGACAAAATGACCATTTTACCCCTGTTAAAATGTTTTCAAACACTTAGTCTATTGGGTGCTAGCCAAGATCTCCTTGAAAACCAACAAAACTCAGCCTAGCTACAGAAACAATAAGGGACCGTTTATTAAACACTTACTTGGTAAATGCTTACCGAATAAATTTCTTTATCGGATGAACATGACAAGGGCCAAAAATCTTACCGGGTAAGAGCGATGAGAATGATAGAGAGTCTTACCCGGTAAGTGAAGATTACAACTCTTACTCAGGTAAGCACTTACCCGGTAAATTGTTGCATTCAATACGTTTTTTGATGTACCAAAATCTTGCTCATCAAAATAAATTATAGTGTTTGACTCCTATAAGTAAGCACTTACCGAGTAAGCATTTGGGTAAACAGCCCCTAGGTTTCATGACTGGTAAGGGGATCTAGGACTCGCAATGGGTCAACTTATGTACCGATGCACCAAGCTAGTCGCCAATTTCCGTGACTTGCACATGTGTCGTGGCTTTGACTGTTTGACGAGACGGTCCATGTAGCAACAAGATGTAGTGAGCATGCCTGTGTTTGATCAAGATTTATGATTTTACAAGCACCATAGCAAAGAAAAACTACTTGAAGGGTTTGTATATGTGGTTCATGAGGTGTACCAACAACATGAGCACAGTTGGTTGCCATATATCTAGGAGACACACTAAGGGGCCGTTTATCAAACACTTACCCGATAAGTGCTTACCGGTAAATTTAACACTATTATTTACGTACTGGGTAAAATTTTAGTCCACCAAAATGACATCGTATGCAACAATTTACTCGGTAAGCGCTTACCGTGGTAAGAGTCGTCGGCCTCACTTACCGGGTAAGATTCATGGTTCTTGTCTCGTTCTTACCGGGTAAGATTTTTGGTCCTTACCATATTCATCCGGTGAGGTAACATGACTTGGTAAGCACTTACCCGCGTAAGTATTTGGTAAACGGCCCCTAACAATTTTCTTCAAGAGAGAATCAAAGGAGTTCCACATGTCCTCACAATTTTGTATGTGTTTGTATATGGGGACAAGTTCATTTAAAAACCTTAAATATTTTAGAAACCCAGATTCCACCTATTTTGTCTGATCATAAATATATTTCATGACATTCATCATGAATATTTATCGCATTATTCATTACGAATATTACATAAAATTGATGGTTCCTAGGTTCCTAAACAAACGACCCTCTCTCTCTCTCTCTCTCTCTCTNTCTATATATATATATATATATATATATATATATAGATGTAGTATATAAATTTATATACGGCAAAACTTACATACCCTTGTCACTTTGATGAAGTTTGAACCTTTAACTTCCAGAGAGAGTTAAGATCCATAGGTAATCCGGCTATCAGTACCCTGGCATGGATGGACCCAACTACATGGTATATGTGGCACGTACCACCGTATTATTTCTCCGCTGAACGGTGCAACCGTATTAATTTGTTGTGTGTCACTCTATGTATTTTGAAACTACAATGAGAACAAGTTTTATTTGGTAGAGTTGGTTTGCAAGGCTTTTATTCCACCCTAGACCCAAGTTCGAATCCTGTTAGTGTCATTTTCTTAGTCAAATGGTGCCATCATTTGAAAAAATTTCCCTATATTTTTTTCTATGGTCAAATGGTGTCACCGTTTGAAAAAATTTCTGGATCCGTCCCTGACCGTTGGCCAACAACCAGTATATTTAAGAATTTCTGAAGTGTTGGATCACATCCAAACATTCCAGTCCAACTGAAACCGGATAGAAGAGGACTGCATGACTCCATAGAATAACAAAGGACGGCAGCCAATTCTAATATAAAAACAAGCCTTCTTGTGGACATATAACATCTGAGTTTTTTTTTTTAATTAACCTGGATATCCAACCCGCTATGCGAGCCGACTAATCCCAAGACGACCACCTGCTTTGCAGATAGCCCGGAGTCACAGGCATTTGAACATCCGTGGCCACAAAGGGATTTTTATTCCTCCTTGGATTTGAACTTGGGACCTCCTGATACTTTTTCCAGCTTCTGCAACTATTTTCTCTCTTCAATTCTTAAAAGACCTTCATCAATGGCGTCTTTCGAGTCTTCTCCAACTTCATCGTCTTCTGATCCAACCGAAAAATGGACATACGACGTCTTCCTAAGCTTCAGAGGCAAAGACACTCGACATAACTTTGTAAATCGTCTCTATGCAGCTCTAGTTCGCAGAGGAATATATGCGTTCAAAGATGACGAGATGATCCGTAGAGGGAAGCTCATCTCTACGGAACTCCTCAAAGCCATCGAACAATCCATGTTTGCAGTCGTTATTTTCTCGGAAAATTACGCAAACTCTTCATGGTGTTTGGATGAACTTGCCAAAATCATCGAATGCCAAGATCGGATGGGCCAGAAGGTGTTACCGGTCTTCTACCATGTAAATCCATCCGATGTGCGTGGACAGAAACGAGACTTTGCTACGGCCTTTCAGCAACACGAAGAGGAGTTTACGGGGAATATGGATAAGGTGAGCAAGTGGAGGGACGCTTTAGCTGCAGCGGCCAATTTATCTGGCTGGCACATCTTGAAAACAGTCGACCGGTTAGTTTTCCTTGATCTGTTTTTCGGTTAAGGTTCTAATAAAACCTACTTTAGTCATTACAGTCAAAATTCACTTTCGAAAAATTGACAAAGTACGACCAAGAAACACGGTTCATCCACAATTTGTCACCTCAACAAATTAATGGTTCGAAAAAAGCTCTACTATTTGGGGTAGAGGTCAGGTCTATGTATATCTCATCCCCAGACCCTACTTCCGACTTCCGAGTAATATACCGAGTGTGTGTGGTTTGGTTTTCTAAATTGCTAACAATGCGCTTTAAACTATAGGGATGAATCTGCATTCATCGACAAGATTGTTCAAGAGATCTTTAGCGGTATACGACCTCGTGGTATGGAGAACAACCTAATCGGTATCAAATCTCGTCTGGATGCATTGAATTCGTTATTGGCTACCGAAGCAACAGAAGAGGTGTTGATTATAGGAATATGTGGAATGGGAGGAATCGGTAAGACAACTATCGCCCGAGCTTTGTTTGGAAGGATTGCTTACAAATTCGAGGGTAGTAGCTTTGCTAATGATGTTAGAGAAAACAGTTCTAGTAAAAAAGATATATGTGCCTTACAGGGAAAAATTCTAAGAGATGTTCTAGTGACGCAGCACGTGACCACGATTCAAGATCCTGAGCACGGAGCCGACATGATACGAAAAAGATTTCGAAATAAAAAGGTTCTTTTGGTTCTTGATGATGTTGATAACTTAACGCAACTAGAGTTCCTAGCTGCACGACGTAAGTGGTTTGGTCTGGGAAGTAGAATCGTTATAACCACAAGAAACGAGCATTTGTTATCAGATGCAAATGCAAAATACAAACCTCCTATTTTACTTGAAGACCAAGCTCTTGGGCTCTTCAGTAGGCATGCTTTCCGGAAAAATATCCCACCGAGTGGGTACGAGGAGTTATCATATCGTGCAATACGCTACACTGGCTGTCTTCCTCTAGCCCTGAAAGTTTTAGGTTCTTTCTTCTACAAAAGACAAGCAGATGTATGGGAAAGTGCTTTAAATAGACTGGCGAAAAAACAAAATGCCGAGATTTTTGAGACACTGAAGTTGAGTTTTGACGGGCTTGATGATTCCGAGAAGGAAATATTTCTAGACATTGCATGTTTCTTCAAGGGGAAAGATGAAGAACATGTAACGAGAGTTCTTGATAGCTTCGGTTTTGACCCAGTGATAGGGATCACGATTCTTATTGAGAAATCTCTTGTAACCATTTCGAATAAAAGGCTCAATATGCATGATCTCATACAAGATATGGGGAGGCAGATAGTTTGTTCGAGTTTCCCAAATAGTAGGCTATGGCAACTCGAACAAATCCATGATTTTGTTAGCAGAAACAAGGTAATAATGTCTCTTTATAAGATTTTGTTTCTAGAATGAGCACAGTTTAATCACAGCCTCACTACTCCTCGGGATGGAGGAAAGTTGTGTACATCTTACCCTCCCTAGACCCCACTCAGTGTGGGATTTACTGAGTTTGTTCGGTTTGGTTTATAGTTTGATCACGGTTTAGTTCTTTGTTGCAGAAACTAAAAGCAATCGAAGCCATAGTTGTGCCGTACAAGCAACACAATGTTGAGAAGTACGATGAGGAGCTAGGTTTTAGAGCTAATGTTTTCGAAAGCATGAAGAATCTTCGGCTACTTGATATTGACCAGAAATTCACTTCTCGTGAACCTACCATTCTCCCTTACGACTTACAATGGCTTCAATGGAACGAATACCCATTTTCTTCTTTGCCTCTAGCACACATGCGTAAGCTTGTCGGGATTGAAATGCTCTATGGCAGAATCAAACATCTATGGAAGGGGCAAAAGGTACTTAGTAGATGAAATCGATTGCTTTATACTATTATATAGATAAACAACACCCTTTTATTTGTACTCGTATTGAGTAACCTTTTCACCTGGCTACGTTTTTTGCTTTTACAACCTCTCTACCCCTTGGAGTAGAAGCAACGTCTACGTACCTTCTACCCCCCAGACCCTCCTCTGTGTGGAATATACTGGGTTCGTTTGGTTTGGAACCTCGGTTATAAATCCATTCATTTCTAGTTGTTTTCTTGTCAGATTTTTCCGAACTTGAAGTTTATTCACCTTCAGAGGTTGGGATGGCTAACAAAGTTTCCAGATGTCTCCGGAGCCCCAAATGTTGAGAGGTTGGTTTTATTATATTGTGAGAGTCTGGTTGAGGTTCACGAGTCTCTTGGATCTCACAGAAGGCTTGTTTACTTGGACATGAGTGGTTGTGAGAGGCTAGTGTGTCTCCCATCCATAATCGAGATGGAATCCCTGGAGACTCTGAGACTCTCCGACTGCTATCGTCTTGAAAGATTCCCAGAAGTCGGGGCATGCATGGTAAAACTATCAAATTTATATCTTGATAGTTGTTTTCGAGTAGAGGAATTGCCATCATCAATCAGATATCTCTCTAGTCTAAGCTTTTTGCATCTCCAAAACTGTAAGAGTCTTATGAACATTCCAGACTCTATTTGTGAGTTACAGCAGCTTAAGAGCCTTCAACTTCACAACTGCGAGAAACTGCAGAAATTGCCAGAGGAGCTTGGAAGCATGAAGAATTTAGAAGATCTTGGGCTAGGAATTACAGGTTACGTTGGGGCCTTAGAACGACCGGAGTCCATTAACTTTCATACTTTTAAAGATTTATGTTCCTTGAGAAAGTTAGATCTCAGTCGGAGGCAAATCAGAAACGAAGACTTTCCCCAAGATCTTCATGGATTTTCCTCCTTGGAAGAATTACATCTAAGCGGCAATTCCAAATTAATCGAGTTGCCTGCAAGCATCTCCCATCTTTTTCGTCTTAAACACCTAGAGTTGAACGAGTGCTGCCAACTTCAAAAGTTGCATGTGCTCCCATCAGGAATACAAGTACTCAAGGCAAGTGATTGCAGCTCACTAGAAAAGATTGAAGATCTATCGGAAGAGTATGAATGGTTATACAAGATATGGCTTGTTGGTTGTGTGAAACTTCTAGAGGATCAAGAAAATGAAAGATACCTTGACAAGATGTTGCAAGAATCTTTCCTTAAGGTTGTTGATCCCTACCCTCATATCTCATTCTATATTCACTGAAGTAGGTGCTTAAGTAGCGATTTTGACAATGATGTTTTCTGTTGAGCACAGAGATGTGCTGCTGTAGATCATCGGTTAAGTATTGCTATTCCTGGAAACAAGATCCCGAGTTGGTTCGAAGAAGAACAACATGGGCACCAAATCACATTGAAGTTACCTCACGAATGCCATATCCAAATCATGGGGTTTGCAGTTTGTGGTCTGTTTCAAGGGGTGCAAATGGGACGTTGTTCTCCGGAGATCATCTTCACAATAGTGAACGATGAGAAGTCCATTCCTAAGTCAGAGGTTGATTGTATCGTTGCATCTGCAGCAGCTGAGAATGGGAATGTGTGGATTAGCTATATGCCGTTCAGTTTCTTTCAGCAGATGTATCATGATTCTGAAAGAGAAGATTGGTCTCATATCGAAGGTAATCTTGTCACGAGTATAAGGTTACAAGGTGGTGAAGAAGCTGTAAGATGCGGAGCACATATAGTGTATAAACAAGATGTGGAATTGATTGGGGAACCTAAAATTTGTATCCCTGATTATAGAAACTTGGAGTATAGTCATGGCTCAGGCAATACTCGTGTGTGCTTAGAAATGTATATGAGCCCATGGTGCCTTTAAAATCAGGAAGGTGAATCAGAACCAGACCCTTGTTTTCGTGAGCCATGTATGACTTCTAATCCCTTGTCAATTCCACTTCCACAACATCATGGTCACTGTATCACTATAACTTTAATTTGTCTCGTTTAAATCCTACGCAACATTCTAAGTCATCTAAGGTAAATTCTTGATGTATTTTTGCTTTGTTTAGTTATAATTATGGATTTTCTCTCATATGTACTATTCGTATGCATGTTTGGAACCTTTGATATGT
Organism: Cynara cardunculus var. scolymus; assembly: GCF_001531365.2. Lineage (NCBI taxonomy): Eukaryota > Viridiplantae > Streptophyta > Magnoliopsida > Asterales > Asteraceae > Cynara > Cynara cardunculus. The sequence goes on from NC_037528.1 coordinate 46,295,671, forward strand.
GGTTCATGAAATTAACTTTCTCATAAGATGTAGCCACACCCGATATCTCTTGACTAATCCCGATTACTCTCTTTTTCGATGTACCTTCCTCCCCCCATTCTCCCTATAGAGGACACCTAAGGTGGTATCTCCTTAGCCTTCACCTATCATGCATAATCATGAAGGTTCTATCCTAAATTGTAGCTCTTTGTGTAACCACATTGACAACTTATTTCTTCATGCCTTAAGATGTCAGCTTCACCATGACAGAGTCAGGTACGGTCGTTTGGTTACAAGAATTTGAAAAATGTCAAGCAAAGTTCATACAATAGAAAGTATATTGACACAAAAGAGAAGGAACATATATGGTACAAGAATTTTCAAAAACCACATTGTCTAATAGAATCAAATTGATTTCGACTACTTGAGACAATAAAGTAGCATATGGACACTATGTCGTGTACTTCTCAGAATGTAACTAACCTAGAATCCAGTAGGTCAATAGAAGGAGATGGCATATACGACCTTTCTACGGTGTTGTCGCTCAAACGTAGATATAACATCATCGATCACATCTTCCCAACGATCAGTTGCTTCAAGCTACATGTTCAGGAAATATTGCATGGTGTAGTAATTGATAAACAAAGAAACAGAGTTGAAAAACACGAGATGGTACAGACCTCTTGACACAATGCTAGAGTTTGACGAGCGCCAACCGCAGCCTCATCATGGTTATCTTTTACTTCCAAGTTTACCACCAGCACAGGTTTCAGAAGAATATGATCACGAGTATGAAGATCTGCACGTAATTATCGCCAGTACACGCAGATTCAAAAAAAGTATTAAAAATGAATAAAATGAAGACTACATGAACAAGATTAAACCAAACCAAACCAAACCAAACCAAACGAGCCCAGTATATGCCACCCAAAGGTGGGGCCCAGGGGCAGGATGTGCACAAACCGATCCTCCACTCCAAACCAAAGAGTAGAGCGGCTGTTTATATGAAGATCCCCGCATGCAAAAAGTGTGTGTGAAAAAGAAAGCTTCCTCAAAATATATGATTCTGTACTTGAGGTAGATGGATACAATGAGATAGTGATCAAATGGTTGATTCTTGCTAATGAAGTTCATAACTGAAAGAACCATTTGCATACCATCAAATATGTTTAGCTCTATTTTTTATCAAATTAAGAATGGAAGAAAACAAAAAATTCAAATCATCTTCCGTTCCCCATCTTTTGCCCCATCTCCCTCACAAACCCCCAAGAAATTTATTTCACACACCCAAGCACTTCTCTATCAATTCAATGAACTTGTTCAATTCACAAACCGCTCCTAGAAAGAAATTTGCACTAGATTAAACAACCTAATATTAAAATTTCATCGGCTCTGTAATTATCTGGTTATCACCTTAACTCTGAACCTCCCTTTGACAAAAAAAGACTGGCATTGAGTTGTAATCTACTCCAGTTGGGTCGTCATCTCCGAGGTAGGGCACAATATTACTTTGATTAGGTCATCATCTCCGATATAGGGCACAATCTTACTTTGTTTGGGTCGTCATCTTTTCCCTATGTGTTGTCATCTTCCTCTCTCTCTTTCTCTCGGGCAAGCATCACCAATACCCAAAAAATAATCTTCACACACCGACTTGGTTTTATGGTCAGAGAAGATGTATGGAAGCAAGTGGGTTTAAGTTTAGGTTCTGACAGATATGCCCATCATAGGATATTCATTACAACTCTAGTAGATGCTTAGAAAAAGCTCATATTACATGATCTAGTAATGTTGCAAGATGCTTATTTGGTAGCATCAGTCTAGCTCCATTAGGAGAATAAAGGATGAGTGTATGCAACAACAAGCCTTTTATCCCAAGCTAGTTTGGGTAAGTTATAATTGAAATTAAACAAAATAAAACAGTGCAACTGAAAAGCAAACATAAGGAGGTGAAGCCCCTAGGGTTCTGGAACATGTATAGCATCCTTGCACTCCCTCTTTTCTAAGGCTAACACGTTCCATATACTCCACTAGCAAATCTCTCATCACTACTTCCCTCATGCCAGTCTTTGCCGTCCTCAATGTCTCCTAACAACCTCCTTTTGATATTATTTGGTTGTCTAACTGGTGCATTTGACAGTCTATTCTGGAGACGAGTATGCAAGCATGCATAAGTTCCTTGAATTCGAGTAAGATGATACAAACTGAGATTATTCTTGGAGTTTTCTGCTCTACTCTTCTCTATTTGATCTTCTTTCCCGTTTCTGTCGATCAATATATCACATCTAGTCATCTACAGCAAATAAAAACATGCTACTGTAAACACAGCAGTTGATACATTTGCACACTAGTCCCCTCTAATCCAATATCATGTTCAATGCACACCCAAAGATAGAAAGAGTTCACCCCTTGATTTACTGATGCTGATGTGCACAATGTCAACTTTTACGTAGCAGTATGCTCCCTATCTCCATCTATAACAAATGACCAAAGGTGTGCAAGCTACTCTAACTGGATTGTTTTTATGTACTGTTGATAACTATCTTTGTAACTCCAAAATGTTTATACTTGATCTTATATATTCAAAGCTAGGTAAATCTGAAAGGAAAATAAATTATGTATAGAAACGGACATATAGCCACATGAACCCGATAGAATTTCTATACAGGAAATCTAGGCCAAAATCAATACGCAGGGCAACAACCAATGCTTTCAATACGCAGACTCGTCCGATAGAGAAATATTGAACCATTAGGGAAAATCATACTTGGGGATAGGGGTGCTCACGGCCCGGGTTGATCGGTTTGGAGCCGTTTTAACAACCCAACCCAATGTTGGCGGTTTGAAAAATTTCAACCCAACCCAACCCAAACAAAAGTTCAACCCAACCCAACTCAACCCGTTCGGGTTGATCGGGTTGTGTTTAAACAATGTAAAATCACATAAAAATAAAGGAAACTTTCATTTGAAATACGACCGACCATTCAAGATAATATGCAAGTTCATCACATATTTAGATATTACAATAAAAATGCCTAAACCAAATGATAATACATCAATCAACAACAATAGTTTTAGACGTTTCCAACCCCGATGCTTTCGCTTTCTTGACGTTGAGGTTGGTCATGTCATGATTGTCATCTACAATTCAAAGCTAAAGTTAAGGTCGGGTTCATCGGGATGTCGGGTTGGTCGGGTTTTTTTGCGCCTGACCCGATTCCAACCCAATAAGGTCGGGTTGGCTAATTTTTTTATCGATCATGCAGGGTTACCTCGGGTTGGGTTTTTTTTTTAAAATTCGGGTTGGGTTGGTCGGGTTCATCGGGTTTTTGAGCACCCCTGCTTGGGGATACACCTTGGCTTAAACAGACAGCTTACCCTCACTTCTCCCATAGCCAATATTCAAACTAGGTTGAACGGCTAACCATCTCACAGCACATACAAAGTCAAGCCTCAGGACTATCAAATGCTTGGAAAGCTTTGGCCAGGACTCCCACCCACTCTAAATAACATACAAATTCAAGTTGTGCCAACACACACCATTGTCCTGACCCTCTTATGGATCAAAGTTAGTAGTCTGTCACTAAGGCCGTCAAGCTATATCTCATCTATTAAGAAAAGGTGCAGCGCAGTAGTAAAACATGAAAGTGATGAACGGAACTATGAAACACATCATGCTCTATGTTACACCATCATTAGTACAATCATGGTCATCAAAAACCATCGATTACATAACATAATTTTAACCAGTAAACTTCTTTCCAAAAAAATAGTTTTAACCAGTAATGTAACTTCACTCCATATATCTGTCTTTCATTGATCCAGAACTTCCTTCTATGGTTCTACATTTCATTCCACAAGGATGAGAACATAACATGAGATAATGTTCATCAAGCACAAGCACTACACTGTGAAATATAATTAAGTGGCTCATCAGCAATGTAACATATTGTATGCTCATATACCAAACAGTTAAAGCAAACCTTTTCTCCACATACATATCTGCATCATTAACTTCCATACTTGTTCCAGTAGTGAAAAACCCCATAGTGAATGCATATCCCTTGCCTAGCTCCATTATTAAATTCCTTGACTTCCCACCATCACCATTCACCGCTATTACTGTTGGACCCAAGACTCTGATAAACCTCCTTTGAGGTTTACGTATAGAAGGAGAAATCAGATTTAAGTAGTTGAGTCGTTGTTTCTTAGTTTGAATAAGGGAGGGTAGTTTGGTAATTGTTTTTGGGTTTAAATAGTGGGCTGTTCGGTAGAATGGGTATTCTGTTTTTCAATTTCAGTTTAATCAGTTTGAGCGACAGCTCAGGGAGAGAACCCAGACCTCTCGAAAGTCTGGGGTTGTATCGATTTCATGTTTCAATAGATTGGCCGACGATTTCACAATTGCAAGTTACAATCGATGTGTTCTAGCTATTGTATTTCAGTTACTGTGTGTTTACCGCTTGCGATTAGGACTGTGGAGTTCGATTTCGGTTACGATTTAAGATAGGGTACATCAGACTCATCTCTGATTTCTTATGGTTCCAACCCTTCTTATGTGTGTGTTCCTTTCATTGAAGTGCTGATGCTCATCTGGTCATCTATATCCGACATTTGAAATTATTATAACTTAAAAAAATCCATGATCTCCTTACTCTCATCTAACCACTTAAGTTTCCTCTCATCATCTACCTAATAAGGTGCAAAACAAGCAAATTCAGTAACTTGGTCTCGTAATCAGCGACAATTATAATACATTTTTACGCATTCCAAATTCCTCCATCTTTCTCATCCGATTAGGTAAAAACTGTTACGGATCCAATTGTTATGGACCTAAGCCCACATAAACCAAATATTTTAAAGGTATATTCTAGAAGGTCCAAAAGGGTAGAAAAGGAAAGTGGCTAAGAATGTTTGTTGGAGGAGTGGTGCTTAAATAAGGAGGGGGCTGGAAAGGGTAGTCATTCTGTTATTTTTCCTAACATGTAATTGGCTCTTTGCATAGGCTTAGAGAGAGGGAAGTTTTCCYTGGATTCCCTGTTTGTTTCCAGCTTTTGCATTCAATTAAAATCAGCCGACTTACTCCTTCTCAACTCTGTCTTCTAATTTTCTTATTAATCTGATAATTGTTCTTCATCACTGGTCCGCATCGACCTGCTGTATGTCCATGGAAACCAGAGCTCAACAAACCCGTCTCGATCAACATGAGGAACAACTCCAGAAACTTCAGTCGGATGTTCTGGAAATCAAAACGACAATTAAGGCTTGGGAGGGCGATCGTGCGGAGGAGGAGGAATTTCGCAAAATCGTCATGTCCTGGGTCAAACAACAAGGTAAGCAGACTACTTCGGATGTTGGGGGACCGTCGATGGTGTCCAGTGGCCCTCCCCTCATTCCGACATCGTTGGTGGGTGATGTCCCGGTGCGTCAGAGCAGCGAAATCTCCAATTCGGGTTTTTCAACAGGAGGAGGATTTACGATGGCGTCGGGAGGGAGTCCTGCAATTATCGGCTCACAATCGGGATCTCCACAAGGATTTCCTTGGGCCGCAAAAAAAAATCAAGCTGTCGGAATTTCATGGTTTTGATCCACAGGGGTGGATTAAGAAGGCGGAATTGTATTTCGATATTCATGGTACGCCTCTTCATCTTCGCATTCATTTGGCGCAGTTAAGTACGGAAGGCGTCGCTCAACACTGGTTCACAATTGTTAGTCAGATTTATGATTCGATCACGTGGGAACAGTTCACCCGAGAGCTGTTACAGCGTTTTAGTGGCCTTGAAATACAGAACCCGTATGAGCAGCTCGCAACGATTAAACAGGTATCCTCTATTCATGATTACATAGATGATTTTGAGTACATATTATCCTTGGTTCCCCGTTTGTTGGAACCTCAATCTATGGGTTATTTTGTTGCGGGCCTACAGGATGAGGTTAAACGATGGGTACGTCTACATCGTCCTCAATCCCGCCTTGATGCTATGTATTTAGCCAAGGATGTAGAGGCAATGATCTCGCCCGGCAACATGGCGTTATCTCGATTTCGTTACCAAGGTGGGGTGGAGTAAATACCGGGCACTCTTATGATACTCGACCCACTTCGTTGGACCGCTGTGAGTTTAAAGGGCCCAATGTTTCCTCTAATAGCGATAAGAACATGCTTCACCGGCCGGATTCAGGTCAGTTATTTCCCGGTTCACGTGTTCCCGGAGCATCTTCACTCGACAATGCTCAGCTCCTTAATCGCAATCGGGGGGTCCGATCACTTACTCGCACAGAATGGGAGGAGAGGCGAAAGAAGGGGTTATGTTTCCGTTGTGGACAACAATTCGGTCCAACTCATAAATGTCCGAAAGGAAAGCTGCGGGTACTTTTGTTGGGTGAGGATGAATCAGTAGGCGATGATGGTGAAATTCAGGTGCTGGATACGATCGATGATCAGGTGGGTCACGGTGAAGCCGATGTTCCTGTCGGGTTATGTTCCACGTTGGAATTTTTAGAAGTTTCGTCTAATTCGTCGACCGGTGGGACAACCTTGAAAATTGAAGGGGCAATTTTTGGCATTCATGTGGTAATTTTGGTAGACAGCGGAGCCACCCATAACTTCGTCTCACGGAAATTAGTAACGGCTTTGGGGTTGCCTGCTAGTTTATTTTCAGGTATCAACATTTAGTTGGGCGATGGCCATAAGATTTTCGTTAATCAGTGTTGTTCGAACTTGAAAGTGTGGGTGGGAACTCGTGAATTTGATGTTGAAGCGTTGGTCTTTGATATGGGGCATTTAGATATGGTGTTGGGTATCGAATGGCTCAAAACGTTGGGTGAAGTTATTCATAATTGGGAATGATCGTCGATGCGTTTCCAATATCAGGGCACTGAGGTGCACCTCCAAGGTCTTGGAAAATCTCAAGGATCGCAATCGTCGCTTCATACTTGGTTATCTTCGATGGTTACATCTCCTTCTCTTATAACAACGGATCGGGTGCAATCTAAATCGGCAGAGGTTGAGGCGTTGTCCATAACCCAACATCGAGATTTACAGACACTATTCGACAGCTTTGCGGCTGTGTTTCGTGAACCGACGGGTTTGCCACCCAAACGTACTCATGATCATCGAATTTCGTTGATTACTCCGCATGAGCCAACCTGTGTTCGCCCCTATCGATATCCTCACATTCAAAAGGCTGAAATCGAGAAGTACAGGAATTACTGAAATTAGGAATGATTCGCCCAAGCAAGAGCGCCTTTTCGAGCCCCGTTATATTGGTACGAAAGAAAGATCACTCATGGCGTATGTGTGTTGACTATCGGGCACTTAACAAAGCTACTATTCCCGATAAATTTCCCATTCCGGTAGTGGACGAGCTCATTGATGAGTTAAAAGGTGCCCAGTTTTTTTCAAAATTGGACTTGAAATCGGGGTATAACCAGATTAGGATGACGCCRGACARTATTGAGAAGACTGCTTTCCGCACCCATGACGGTCATTACGAGTATTTGGTAATGCCATTTGGGCTTACAAATGCTCCGGCGACTTTTCAAGCTGTGATGAATGATATTTTTCATCCATTATTACGCAAGTACGTGGTCGTTTTCTTCGATGATATCCTTGTATACAGCCCTTCTTGGTCTAGACATGTGGATGATTTGTGGATTGTGCTTCAAACATTATTTGCTAATCAATTTGTGGTTAACCAAAAGAAGTGTTCGTTTGGCAAACAGTCAATCGAGTATTTGGGCCATATAATCAGCGGCAGCGGAGTTGCAATGGATCCCAAAAAGATCGAAGCAGTTTTAGCATGGCCAGTACCCAAACAATTAAAAGGGTTGCGAGGTTTTTTAGGCCTCACGGGGTACTATCAGAAGTTTGTTCGACACTACGGAAGTATTGCGAAACCCTTGACGGATTTAACAAAGAAAGATTCCTTCTCTTAGAATTCGGATGCCCAACAAGCATTTGATGCCTTGAAAAATGCTTTGGTCACGGCTCCATTATTGGCTTTCCCAGATTTCCAACTTCCATTTGTTGTGGAATGTGATGCTTCAGGCAAAGGAATTGGGGCTGTGTTAATGCAACAACAGCGTCCAATTGCTTACTTTAGTAAGGCGTTAAGTGAGCATAATTTGGCGAAGTCTGCTTACGAACGGGAGATCATGGCGTTGGTTTTGGCGGTACAACATTGGCGTTCCTATTTATTAGGAACTCGTTTCACGGTTTATACCGACCAAAAGAGTTTGAAGTTTTTACTTCAACAGCGGGTAACAAGTCCAGATCAACAAAATTGGGTGGCGAAATTAATGGGTTATCAATTTGAAATTTGTTATAAATCGGGCCACGAGAATAGAGCGGTTGATGCCTTGTCACGTCGGGCTGAAGAAGGCGAGTTACACTCAATCGCATCGTACCCAATTTGGCTGCAAGGGGCTCAGCTTATTGACGAAGCCAGAAACGATACGGAAATTCAGCAAATTATTCACGATTTGCAACGCGATCACGCGAGCCACTCCGGTTATTCGGTTCGTCATGGCATTTTGTTTTACAAAGATCGTTTGGTCATTTCGCGAGTTTCTAAGTTTATTCCTTCATTGCTCGAGGAATTCCATAAATCGGCATCCGAAGGTCATTCTGGCTATTATCGCACTTATCGACGTTTGGCTTCTACTTTGTATTGGCCAGGAATGATAGCGGTTGTCCAGCAGTTTGTTAAAGCTTGTGACTTATGCAAACGTTGTAAGGCTAGCTCTACTTCTCCGGGTGGTCTCTTACAGCCATTAGATATTCCCAATGCAATTTGGGAACATCTATCGATGGACTTCATTTTGGGATTGCCCAAATCTAAAGGTTATGATGCAGTGTTAATAGTGGTAGATAGACTCTCAAAGTACAACCATTTCATACTCTTATAACATCCTTATACGGCAAAGCCAATCGCTGAAATTTTTGTCCGTGAAGTCGTTCGTCATCACGGGATTCTGAAGTCCATCGTTAGCGATCGTGACCCATTATTTTTGAGTCACTTTTGACAAGAAATTTTTCGATTGCAAGGTACTCAGTTGCGTATGAGTTCCGCTTACCATCCAAAATCGGATGGCCAAACTGAGGTTATTAATCGTTGCTTGGAAACGTATTTACGGTGTTTGGCAATCGATCAACCACGTTCATGGTCTATCTGGATTCCGTGGGCGTTCTGGTACAACTCCTCCTTTCATGGGACTACGGGTACCTCTCCTTTCGAGGTGGTGTATGGGCGAAAACCTCCTACCGTAATTCAATTTATTCCCGGCGAAGTTAGGGTGGACGCTATGGGTCAAGAGTTGCAGGATCGAGATGAAGCTATTAAGCAACTAAAGGTCCATTTGTTGCGGGCTCAATCGATAATGAAAAATCAAGCAGATAAGAAACGTCGAGAGGTGAATTTTCATGTGGGCGAATGGGTTTATGTAAAATTGAAGTCTTATCGACAAATGTCAGTTGCTCCTCGTATACATCAGAAATTGACAGCAAGATTTTTTGGGCCGTTTAAAACTGTGGACCGAATTGGAACAGTCGCTTACAAATTGGAGTTGCCGGTTTCCTCGAAAGTACACCCGGTTTTTCATGTTTCATTGTTAAAGACAGTCGTACTGTCAAATGCAGTGGAGCAGAATTTTCCCCCGGAGTTGGAGGTCAACACAGCTGATATGTTGTTTCCAGTTGCTATACTTGCGGAGCGTACGGTGGGATCTCACAATGATTCAGTGTTACAAAGGTTAATTCAATGGAAGGATCGTTCCGTGGACGAGGCAACATGGGAAGATGCGTTGGTTATTAAAGGCCAATTTCCGGATGTAAGTCTTGAGGACAAGACTTTAATTGAAGGGCGGAGTAATGTTACGGATCCAATTGTTATGGACCTAAGCCCACATAAACCAAATATTTTAAAGGTATATTCGAGAAGGTCCAAAAGGGTAGAAAAGGAAAGTGGCTAAGAATGTTTGTTGGAGTGGTGCTTAAATAAGGAGGGGGCTGGAAAGGGTAGTCATTCTGTTATTTTTCCTAAAATGTAATTGGCTCTTTGCATAGGCTTAGAGAGAGGGAAGTTTTCC
>NC_037528.1:46307050-46320449 GCF_001531365.2 Cynara cardunculus var. scolymus
GAGTTTATAACACAATACTTAATAACTTAAGATATGTGTAAAAAAATAAAGTATTACTGTTTGATTACACATTTTAATTTATAAATATTTAATTTATGTAAAACAATAAACTATTTATATTTTGATGAGACACATGATTAATTAAAATTGTAAAACAAGGATAATTTTGGAAAACATTCCCAGTTAATGCATTAAGATAGGATAGGCTAACTTAACATGTTAAGTCAATCTCTTAGTATTAAATTAAAATCAAACACGTTAATATAACTTAACCAGTTAAGCTAACCGCCCATTAAGCTTATTAAGTTGAAAACAAATACCCCCTTAATTAACCGGGAACAAATCCTCAACATCAAAGCTTACACAAATGAGTGATGTTTGCACTTATTGTAGCCTCAAATCACAACTCTAAGTGCTACGTTAGTTGACCATCTTACAAGAAGTAAACTATCGTAGGACTTCATATCTTACTGTCCTAAACTATACAACACAACTGCACAAACTCAAATCAAACACTTGAATTCCAAACAGAGAGCAATTGGTTTTGGGTCAAATGTAGGATTGTATGTTCATGTTTGACCTCCAACCAAACCTCCCCTTGACTCAAGCTCCTAACTCGACGCCTAGGAACATCTTCTCTTGACATCCTTGAAATTGTCCACATCTAGAGTTTAGCATTGCTATGGAATTAGAAGATGAACAACAGCTCAGCAGTATCACGAGACAAGTTGAAATCAATTTCTCCTCTTTAAATTCTTATCTAGTCCTCGTCTTCAATTTCTTCTAGTCAACACGAAATCCTCTTCTACTTCTTCTTTGATTTTTTTTGCAAATGTATAGATCAACTGCCTAAAATATCAGGAAGAAAAGTCAAAGATGGGATTTTCTAGTTGGCTCTCTCTTTAACTCATTTCCAATTGCATGTACTTCCTGATTGAGCTTGGACCTCTCTACACTTCTTTCTAATTCAAATCTGAAAGCCACATCTTCTCTTCTTTCATACCCTATCATTGGTCATTTACCTTTGGACATCATACTACTTTGTTAAAAGGATCAGAAAAAAAAAAGGGTTTGGATCTCCTGCGGGAATGATTTGGAAGAGCCAAAACCAAAAATAGTGGTATTTGCTAGGAACAACATAATGGAGGCAGTCAATCAATATAGATTGATCCGAAATCTGATCCAAATCCAACATAGCACCCATAGGTACATAAGAAATGTACTAATATTGTTTTCAGCAATGGTAATAGTATTGTACTATATTACCACAAAATCAAACCATGAATCTTATTCCTTGATAACTGCATATTGTCGATGAATCTAGATGTTAAATACATCATGTGTTTCCAATGTATTAATCCATATAATGATTGCATACTATATTACCACAAAATCAAACCATTAAATCTTAATCTTCAATAGCTGCATACATGCTATATTACCACAAATCAAACCATTAAATCGCCATTGAATTTAGATTTTAAGTATATGTGCATATACAATATGTTAAGAATATATATAATGATTACATATACATATGTAATAATGTAATAATGTAACCAAGTATCCCAAATACCGATGTCCATTTGCGACAGATTTCAAAACCCCAAATTCCTATCCTGCCGTCCTGCGAATACACAGTTCTAATAACCATGTACTAATCTGTGTGCCCTGAGTTGGAAGGCATGGGAAAGTTACAGGCTTGACTAAAGTAATTATACCAAATTCTTTACTGTTAGTTGATGGATATATTGTGCCTAAAGGGATGTCATGTAGCAGCGTCCAAAAATCACAGCTAAGGGCACTTAAGCGACCACCAAGGCATCAATACCCATGCAGCTTCGATTAGTTATGGTCATTTAATCATCCACCTAGGAGTTAGGTGTCCCCACAGATTCGATTAGCAATTAAGCATTGAATTAAGTGTTTCAAACAATTAAGTAGTGATTAATTGACTTTCTGAACTTGTATTCATCAATGGATTCTTTTAACTTAGAGGAAACAAGTTTTTGTATTGGAATTCTAGGAGCTCTCAAATTATACAAATGTAAGAACTACAAACTTGCATTGGCATATCATGCAACCCACAAGATGTGAAGTTGAACACTAACCTTCAACAACCATATCAAATACCTTTTCCTCGAATGTGAATACAACATCAAAGTGCCCATCCGGGCCATTTTCTTGCCAACGTTGAGGTGCAGTTTTGACCGCCAAGTTCCTCTTGAGCATCTGGAGTATGCCATTGCGCTTATAACTATGCAATAATTAAGAATAGCAATGTCCGTTCAATATCATGAAGTATAGGACTTAAACAATATGATTTCCCAACTACATCCCTTACTCCATGTGGTTTTCAATTTATAAGTTATTGAAGTGGTACCTCCATTTCTACTTGGTTTTTTATTTTACTTATGTATGAGTTTGGATATCACTTGTTATCATTTACAACAATATATAAATTATGTGTTTGTTTTCAATTATTAGTTCCAACAATCACAGTAATAATAATTAAAAGATCAACAAGATATTGTCCTGTATCTCAATCGAACAAGGAAATTTTCCATTATCAAGCAATACTCGATGCAATTTCTGAAAGAAGGTCAACATAGACCAACGGCATTTACAAAGTCATGCAACTTATGGACCAAAAAAATAATTTACAACAACTACTCCGGGTCCTAATCAGCTTTGTATACAAAACAACATACGATGTTTCTGTATCGAAATATATTACAGCCATCTCTGGTCCTAATCAGCTCTGGACACAAAATAAACATAAGATGTTTATGTTTTGGAAATATCTTAAGCCAACAGTTGCAAATTTGAAACAAGCGCATCAAAAATAATATTGAAGCTCTCTTTCAAATTTAGGAAAACATTTATCACCGACAACCCCAACCGGCCCCACACTTGTATTATCTCTAATTTTCTCAATGTCCATAACATAATAGAATAATAATTATGAACCAAGGTGACGGTCCAGTGGTAAAGACGTATCTGTGGCCTATTAAGGTCAAAAGTCTCGAGTCTCAACCTCCCCCATATGCCAATCAAAAAAGGAGTTAAAGTAAGTATTGAATATTCTTAAACAGAAAGAGGATACAGCTCAGGATCTTTACGTCTGAGGTCATCAAACATCTGCTTGTAAGGGGTACCAAATTCGTAGACATTTGGTTCTCTTAAAGAAGGGCCTGGGAGCTTAACATGGGTGCCTGTTCCATATGAACATACATCAAAACCCTCTCTCTTGAGTATGAAGTGAGCCTCCATGCTTCGATTCTGATTCGAGGAGCATACCATAGCATATCGTAGTCTCATTGTTGCTGACAACCTTCCTTAAGACTTTACAGCGTGCCTTGAGCACAGGATTCTCAATTCCTCTGTTAACATTACAGAAAAATATTCATCTAGTTAACATAAGGTGGTTCTTGTTAATACTGTGGCAATACAATCATCAATAATGCTAACGAGAATGGCAAAACAAAACATCAGTAATTGGTTCAGGGCCTTTCCTTTAACGCCATATCTTCATAAGAAGTATAAACAGCTAGAATAGAAAATTTCATTGGGAGGGTGAAACCATAGGACTCCGGTTCACATGTATATCCTCCATATCTGAGCATTCATGTTTTTTTTCTTCTTTGAAACGGTCAAATCTTTTTATCAAAACTGAACAAACAATTCAAACTGAAGTGGATTTGAAACCACCTGCAATCTACCCATCCATACAATACCAAAGAAACAGAACAGAAAAACAGCAACCTAAACATTAACAATTTAATCTTGCACTTGCATTCGTAATTGGGAGGAAGTTCTAACCCTAACATACACAAAAATTGCAAATTGGGGAAATCACTTGAAGCAAAAGTCCCTTTACTACAAACCGATATCGATCTTTAACACACAAAATAAATCCTTACACTAAATAGCAAATTAGGAACTACTAGTAACAAGTGATTCGTGATTGTGGTATGGACACCGAACTGCCATGGGTGTGCGTGGTTTGTATGCATGACCATGTGAGTGTAAGAGTGTGTGTGTGTGTGTGTGTGTGTGCCTCTGTGTAGGTAGAATCTGCAGGAAGTACCGTGGAGTATCGCTGCCGGAGATTGGTTAGGAAGTGAGCGGAGTGGAGGTGGCGATCGAAGGAGGACGGAGGCCGGAGAATTCTTTGGTACAGTTTAAAACTCGACCCAACCCGTCGGATCCCAAACCCCAACCTGAACCGGAAAATGTGTATTTTGACCCAATAAAATCAAATAATTAAACTCGGGTCGTTCCTTAGCATGTTAAATGTGAGATTTTGAATAAGTTCTCGAAATTTTGGGACCCAAATTTACATGTGATCAAGGTCTTTTATTGACCTGTATAAAACTATAGCTGAAATTATTTAGGTTCAAACCATTAATTGTTTAGTTTTAAGTTCAAATCATTAATGATTTAGGTTTAGTTTATATTGTTAATCGTTTTTGGTTTAGTCCATTTTTGTTCTTAACATATATTTTTTTATCTCATTTATGTAATGTAATCAAAAGTTTTGGATGTAGCAGGACCTCCAAAAATATTAAAACGTCCCTGATTGAACCCTAATCTAAACCAAATTATATTTGAATCCGAAATTATCGATTCGGTTATCGGTTATTTGTCCGTATCGCTTTTCAATCCAACGACATAGCATGAAGAAAAAACTGTGTTTTGCCTCCAATTGAACTATTTAACAGATTTTGTGCTGATGAATTAGCGAGTAAGATCTTATTCACTAAACTATGAAAATCTGTGTCTGATAAATCATATACATGATAATGCAAGTCTCGTCTTACAGTGTAAAATTTTATAATATCGTACTTCATACATATCTTTATATCATATATCGTCTATGTAAACATGCATGTATTTTCTCAATCTCATTCTATCAAGGGGCCAGTAGGCACTACTCTTGTCAGTAGAAAGGACAAATCATAAATTTGATAATGCAAGTCATCTTATATATTATCACATATCAAAGGTGGTGTCTGATTGGTTTGAACTTGGCTCCAAATGTCAAAAGTACCAGGAGGTCTCAAGTTCAAATACAAGGAGGAATAAAAATCCTCTTGTGGCCACGGAGGTTCAAATGCGGTGACGCCGGGCTATCTGCAAAGCAGGTGGTCGCCCTGGGATTAGTCGACTTGCATAGCGGGTTGGATATCAAGGTTAATAAAAAAAATGACTATTATGTCACTCTGTTGTGATGTATCGGAGTTATCATCAAAAGGGGTATCAATTTAAGCTCAGTGATATTATTACTAATAAAAAGTTTTAAAATGACAACTACAAGACTTAAACTCTAAAGGGCTGTTTGGCAATTGTTAAATGGTTTGGTGCAGAATGATTAAGTGATCAGAATGATTAAAAAGCTCTCATGATATAGTGCCAAATGAAATGTAATTATTTGGTAATTGTGTACAATGAAATTAGGGCTTTTAATGATTAAAGGAGATTCATGATACAAAATCATTCAGAGGGTTTTAAAACCATTAGGCATACTTTTTTTATGTCAAACAAGATTCACATCTTAACGATTCAGAGAATTAATACGATCAAACTCTACATAAAATAATTTAGACCACTGACTAATTCAACTCGAAACTACAAATATTTTTTGTTATATTTTCTAAAATCAAACCATGTATGAAATATTTTAGATTACTATATAATTTCAACTATTTTTTTTTTTGTGATTTCCATAGTCAAAAATATGATTCTCGAATATTATTTTTAATTTTGTATTCTATTTCTTGATTCAATGTTGAATCTCGTAATTCCAATTTTTTTTGAAGTATATAATATTTATATACGGCAAATAGAACAAATAAACTCACACACCCTCCTCACCTTTGGTGAGGTTTGAACTCTTGACCTCCTAAAAGGCCAAGGACTCATATACCGCTAGGCCAAAAGCCCTTTGGTCGTAATTCGAATTTTGTTGTCACCCATAATGTGGTATGTTGCCTAAGACTATATATTATTTTAAATAGTATGTTCATTTGTAGTTTTTAAATAGTGGGAGCATTATTTTACCTTCTCGTCCAAGGCATGAGAAATCCCATGACTGACCATGTGTAGAATACATGATCATATAATAAATATAACAACTAGACAATACATTTTTATTAATTATAATTCAATTTACAGTTATCTAACTATCAGTTTTTAGGCATATCACTAACATATAGTTTGTGTTGTGAGCATAAACAATGAAAACACACAGTGAGGTGAATTTCCATGTGATTTAAACCGGGATTCACACCTAAGTATGTTTTGGTAAGTTCAGTATGAACCACGTATGTTTTCATACCCTAAGGTGGCATTTGTTTTTTAAGAGGTTTTGAAGTCTGAAGTCTGATTTCACTTCTGAATTTTAAGAGGTGGTACTGAAGTCTGAAATCTGAATCAGTCAGACTGTTTGTTTTTACGTCTGAAGTATGAAATCTGAATCAGTCAAGTTTCGGATCTGATAGATTTGGATCGATCTGGGTCATGATTTTACGAGAATATGTGGATCGATCTGGGTCGTGATTGATTTGGAGATCGAATGTCTTGCGAGATAGATTTGGAGGACTAAATCTGGAGGGGAAAGTCTGGAGGGAGCGATTAAGAGGATTTAAGTGATTATGTTATCACTTTTTTTTCAGAGCAAATTAAGAGCTTTTCAGCTCTTATTTATATAAAAAAAACAAACGGTCTGAAAATAAAAACGTCTGACCGGTTCAGACTTAAGAGGCATTAAGTGGTTTTTTCCGAAAAACAAACAAGCCCTAAAACTCAAATTTTTATGGTATGTGTTTATTTGTTTTAAATTATTATAGCATGGTAAACGATGTTTAGTATGATTAACGTGTTATACAAAAAAAATGGTTTTACATGCGTGTTGGATGCCCTATCGAGACTCCAACTAACCAATATATGAGATGTCAAATGCTTATAATGTTTATAAACATGTGTATTATGTGCATAACGTTTTTCAGAATGTTATGTGCATGAGTGGCATACAAAACGTTAGTGCTATGATTATGACATGTTTATCACAGTATTCTCATGAAATGACTTATGGATGGTTTACCTAACAACTTGTAGTTTCAGCGAGCTTAATAGCTGATTAGTGGCACGTTTTTTAGCAGACAACTAACCCATTAATGGCAAGGGCAAAAGAAGGGTCTAGTTGCACCTAAACTTAGGGGCCGTTTACCAAATGCTTACTCCGGTAAGCGCTTACCAAGTCATATTACCTCATTGGATGAATATGACAAAGACCAAGAATCTTACCTGGTAAGAGTGAAGGCAACCCGGTAAGTGATAGCAACAACTCTTATTACAGTTAGCTCTTACTGGGTAAGTTCTTACATACGATGACATTTTGGTAGACTAAAATCTGACCAGGTAAGTATTATATATATATATATATATAAGGATAAATTAATTTAAAGTAATAATATGTTTCTTTTTAATAAAATGGTTTGAAAATATTGTAAGTATTAATTAACTTAAAGTAATAATATTTTTCTTTAGTTAATCTCTTTTATTTATTAAAACATATTGTCAATATTAATTATTTAGAGTAAACTATATGTTTTGTCATTTTTTTTATTAATTTGGATATCCAACCCGTTAAGCGAGTCGACTAATCTCAAAACGACCATTTGCTTTGAGGGTAGCCTGAAGTCACTGCATGTGAACCTCAATAGCCACAAGGAGATTTTTATTTCTTTTTAGATTTGAACCTGAGACCTCCAGATAATTTTGATCTTTGGAGCTCAAAATCAAACCAGTCAGGCATCACCTTTGATTAGATGTTTTGTACATTCCTTGTTCTTTTTTTTAGAAATTCAACGACATTGTCTTTATGGTTGTATTTTTTTTAACAAGTTATATCATTATATTTGTAATTTATTATATGAGCTGGGTCTCAATAGTTGCAGTTTTTTAATAAGCTCGGTCTCTAATTTAATGAATGACCTGAGTTTCTGTTGTTGCATTAAGAACCCAACTTGTTGTAGAAATACAAACACGGAAACACGATCTGTTAAATTTTCAAAAAATGAATTAATAAATTATATATTGAGTTAAATGTTATATCTATACTACCTTATAAACCAGATTTATCAAAAGTCTTAAAAACAATTTTTAATGCACAAAGTATTATACATTTATGCACAAAGTCTTAAAAATCGTAAAAACAACTCATAATACATTAAGTAGTACTACTTCATGCATTCAGTCTTAAAATCTCATAATCTACAATTAAAATGACATATAGTATAAGTTACCAATGCACATTATTAATTTTTCTTTTCATGTTCCCAAGATACTTTTGACACATTTCACTCATGATTTCACTTTCTCATACATCTGTCTTCTCCCCACCCCCCAAGATGAGATTCAAACTAATATTCATTATGAGTTATTAAAAGTTCTCTCACTCAATTGCTCTAGAACTCTCGGTCTCGGTCTCGGTATCGGTCTCGATCTCTTGATTCTTTGTTCTTGGTGTAAATCGAACACATTTGTTGAGTCGTTTAAATATGTTGGATTTTAAATATATTGGATTTTAAGTTGTCATACAATTTTTTTTATCAACAGACTATAATTGGAACCATAACTCTTATTTATTCAAATTGTATCAATATATAAAGACCAAGTGTAACTTATATCATCGTTAATTCTTCTTTAATAAAACCAGTGAAACTTCAAAATCGTTAAAATTCACGGCTCCCGCTGCATTGTGCAGGTACACAACTAGTTTTTTTTAAATAAAAATATTATAATTTTTAAATGTGAAAAGTAAATTCAATATTTTATTTATTTATTTCTATTTAATAAAAGTTATAACTACCGATCTTGTTTTGTTATGGGTTTTTGTTTTTTATGATGTATTAAAAAAAAGAGAGCAAATTTGTTTAGAATAAAAGGCGTTGGATTTATTTAATGATTTTAAATTAATCGTTTTTATTTATTTTCGATGATATTATGTGTGATGTTACGTATTTTGTCTGTTACAAATAATAATATCTGATTTATATATAATTAAATAAAAAAATCTAGTCGATAATTAAATAATGTTCAGTAACAATGAAACCAACATTAATATTTTTATCGAATAAGATTTAAGTAAGGGATTGTTTGGCAATCACTGAATGGTTTGATGCAGAATGATTTAAGTGGTTAGAATGATTAAAAAGCTTTCATGATATAGTGCAAAATGAAATATAATTGTTTGGTAATTGTTTACGATGAAATTAGTGCGCTTAATGGTTAAGAAAGGCCCATGATACAAAATCATTCAGAGGGTTTTAGAACAATTAAGAGACAGACTTTTTTTTGCCAAACAATTAAGAGGTAAACAAACAACCCCTGAATGACTGTTTGGTAGTTGCTGAATGGTTTGGTGTCATTATGATTAAGTGGTCAGAATGATTAAGATGCTCTCATGATATAGTGCAAATGAAATGTAATTATTTGGTAATTGTTTACAATGAAATTAGGGCGTTGAATGGTTAAGGGAGACCCAAAATACAAAATTATTCAGAGAATTTTAGAACAATTAAAAGACAAACTTTGTTTTTGCCAAACAAGATTCATCTATTAACGATTCAGAGGTTGCCTATTAATGAAACTATTAAGAAGTAAAAAAACAACCCCTAAGACTCTCTGTCATTGTCATCGTTTTTACCAAAAAAAAATCTCAGTTCTTATCATGTTCATTCAACAAAGAATGTGACGTAGTAAGCACCTACCTGATAAGTGCTTGATAAACGGTCTCTTAGTAAATATATATACAAAATTTGAAATATAATCTTAGAAAAAAAACAAATAATCCAAATTGATGTATATTGGTTTCTATAGTCGAAAAATTACCTTTTTGACCCTTAGTCTTCTGTTCAAACTCTCCTGAATGATCTACGCTTCTACTTACATGCAACTGTTTACAGCTCTAAATACTTTATCAAATTCTTCCTCCATTGTCTCTGTATTCTTACTGTCTTTTAATTTTACTTCCCATTTGCAGTGCAATAAATACCCCTGTTTACGGTTCTAAATACTTTATCAAATTCAATCATAAGGGTGGTGCCTGATTGGTTTGAGTTTGACCTCAAAAGTCAAAAGTACCAAGAGGTCCCAGAATCAAATCCAAAGAGGAATAAAAATCTTCTTATGGCCACGGAGGTTCAAATGCGGTGACTCCAGACTATCTGCAAAACATGTGGTCGCCCTGGGATAAGTCGGCTCGCATAACGGGTTAGATATCCAGGTTAATAAAAAAAAACTTTATCAAATTCTTTCTCCATTGTCTCTGTATTCTCACTAAATTTTAATTTTACGTCCCATTTGCAGTTCAATAAATACCCCTGAAATTATATCTGATTTTACCACAATATCAATTTCTTATTTTCATCATTTTGTGTTTTTTTTTTAATTCTACTCTGATATTTGTTGATTCAATCATGATCGTCGCTTTCATCAGTGTCTGAAAAAGTAAGAAATCATTGTCTTGACCTCAACGAATCAGTCATACATTATTGGTTCATATAGCTAAGAATCATAGGGTTAGATTAATATTTCCAAGAGTCAAGTAACTCCTTACACACGTGAAGAGGCAAAACAAAACTCCACATCACAATAGATAGCAAACTGATAATCCAAACGATCGTTTTTCAGTATTTGTTGCTTGATCTGTTCTGTTACTCAGTATTTCAATAAACCCATATCGAAAGTACCCACGAGCGTTAATTATAAAGACTATACAACTATCTTGAGAAATCATTTAAACAATATCGCTTTCGAAGTGGACGACAAACACACGTTGGCCATTGCACAACAACAAACCTTAACTCATACTGCTTGTCGAGCCATAATGATGTCTTCGATCATCGATGATTCAAGACTTTTGTGCAAGTTGAACTGGGACTTTTATTTTGTGAACGGGAATTGATACTGGAGTTCAGACTAAACTCAAGAAATATCACAATACGTGTCTGACTAAGCAGATAAACTTTACAGTTGTATGTTATTCGTTAGCGATTTGTACGTAAACATATTATCTATACATCTATAACTTCCTCCACATAAATTTTTATATATATATATATAGGGTTTATTTCAAATACAACCTATCGCATTTATACAACCAATGCAACCCAATAAATTAAAATATTTATGGAAATGATTAGAGTTCATTTATTATGATTTAAATATTTATGGAATATGAATACGGTTCATTAATTATGATTAATACTTTATATTAGGAAATAATCAAAACCTCTATAAAATTACATATTAATCAAATGAAATTGACGGTTGAGATTGAGTTGTATTGGTTGCACAAATGACAAGGGTTGTATAATAACCAACCTCTATATATATATATATATATATATATATATATATATATATTATACACTATATAATAAAATAATGAATCTGCTTTTTGTACTAAAAGAAGGATTTGGAATGGAGCGATGGCAAAGTTGCTTTCAATCAATTTCAAGATTATTTATTTTGGTTTCACGAAATAAATAATGTGGTTGACAAATAGCTCTTTTTATCACGAAATAAATAAAATTAAGAGGTCGTTTACTAAACACTTACTTGATAAGTATATATCTGATAAATTTCCTTATCGGATTCATGAGAAGGGTCAAGAATCTTACCGGGTAAGAGTGACGAGAATGATGGAGAGTCTTACCCGGTAAATGAGGATGACGACTCTTACCTAGATAAGTTTTTACCCACTAAATTGTTGCATTCGATATGTTTTGATATACTAAAATCTTACGCATCAAAATAAATCATAGTGTTGACTCCTATCGGTAAGCACTTACCGGGTAAGCAATTGGGTAAACGGCCCCTAAGTTTAATTCATACATAATTTAATCCAAATATCATAATATTAATGAAAACTAAAAGGCAAGTTAAATAAACAATATAACAGAAATTGTGAACTAAACCAGGGGTGTGTATTGGACTGGTCGGCGTGGGTCCGGATGGGAAAATCAAAAAACCAATTGGATTTTGGATATGTAAATCATGCCCCAATTTTTTGGATTTTGAATTTCGGATTATTTCGGGTTCAGGTTGGTCGGATTTCAGGTTGAGGTCGGTCGGGTTTAATTATAATGCAAAAAATATATATTCAATCGATTTAGAGAATTAATAAATCGATAGTATGCTTAGAAATTAGAAAAAGAACACGACTGACTCAGATTCTTAGAATTTTCAAAAGATAATTAGATAAATAAGTGTATTTATATATATATATATATATATATATAGAGAGAGAGAGAGAGAGAGAGGTTGGTTATTATACAACTCTTGACATTTGTGCAACCAATACAACTCAATCTCAACCGTCCATTTCATTTTATTAATATGTGATTTCATAAAAGTTTTGATTGTTTTTTAATATAAAGTATTGATCATAATTAATGAACCATATTCATCTTCCATAAATATTCAAATCATAATAAATGAACTCTCATCATTTCCATAAATATCTCAATTTATTGGGTTGCATTGGTTGTACAAATRCRAYAGGTTGTATTTGAAACAAACTCTCTCTCTCTCTCTCTCTCTCTATATATATATATATATAGTATATATGTATATATATTTCAGGTTCTTAGACAGATCGGATGGCTAGAAGTCAAACTCAACCCAAAACCCGAATTTTTCCCAAAAAGTCGGTTTTCGGATTTCGGAGCATTCAAATTTTACATAAATACCTTATTTTCGGTTCATGTTTGAGTTCGAATTTCGGATAATTCGGGTTTTGCACACCTCTAAACTAAACCATAGCTACTAATGCTAAAAAGATTTATCAAGAAATAAATTATTGTGTATTTTATAACAATTCAATATATAAAATATTTTAATTATCAAAATGAATATAATAGTTAAAAATATTTTTATATTGTGGTCCCAATCTTTCTAATTAACATTTGAATAAAAAAATATTTTATATAAAAAAATTAATATAAAATGAAATTAATAATAATAAAATAATGTTTAAAATAGATTAATTTGTAAGACCATATACTTTGCTTCTCCTATTTCATCGATCTGAATTACATTAAATTTATTAAGAATGATCGTACTGTTAATCGTAAAGCTTTATCTGACTGTTAATTTTAAAATTCTATAAAATTAATGTAGACCTGTTAAACTACTAAATGTAAAGATTTATCTGACTGTTAATTTTAAGAATCTATAAAATTAATGTAGACCTGCTAAACTACTAACTGTAAAGATTTATCTGAGTGTTAATTTCAATATTAAATAAAATTAATGTAGACCAGATAAACAACAAACTATAAAGATTTATCTGACTGTTAATTTTATTTATTTACTAGAAGCGTACTCG
>NC_037528.1:46321662-46341701 GCF_001531365.2 Cynara cardunculus var. scolymus
TTTGTCAAATGTTTTAATATGCATCAATAAACAATACTTCGTGCATAAAAAATTGTTTTTAAGAGTTTTTGTCAAATGTTTTATAATATAGTATAGATTATGTGTTTAAAAAAAACAATAATGATTTTATTTTTGAATAAAATATAAATTTGAAGGTACCATAAAAATTTTAAAAAAATATAGTATAGATTATGTGTTTAAAAAAAAACAATAATGCTTTTATTTTTTAATAAAATATAAATTTGAAGGTACCATAAAAATTTAAAAAAAATATATATCAATGTTAATGTCAAATCAACTATTTAAAAGTTTTCATTTTTTATGTAATTTCTTTAATTTATTTTTTTATTATAATTTAATTTAAGTTTAATAATGAAATAATTTATTTTTAGTTTAATAATATAATATTTTATAAAGATAAAATTAAGTATTCTGTTAGAACTTAATAATTATCCTAATTATATTTTAGATTTTTTATATTTAAAATGATATGTTTATCCTGTATTTGATTGTGTTTATTTGCAGTTAGTTACACGAATTCAGATATGGGATAAAATCDGATAGGGATGAACGGGTTTAAGAGTTTTTAAGAGTTTAAGATTTTAAGAGTTTAAGAGTTTTTAAGAGTTTTAGTCAAATGCTTTATAATATAGTATAGATTTAATGATCGTTCATTATGAAGAAAAAAAAAAGTAATGATCACAGAGAAATTTCATGGCCTGCACTCCTGCAGGGTAGACCCCTCCACCATGTTGATGATGGCCAAAGGCATAATGCTTGTTAGCTTGTACTAAAATCATATTATATATATATATATATATATATATATATATTAGAATGGTACTTCATAATGCAACGAAATATATCTTGATTTTAATATTTTATTTTATTTTTTATCTCAGTAGATTTTATAATATAGTTTTATGTGATTTTAAAAAAACGATGATTTTTTTATTTTTGAATAAAATATAAAATTTAAGATTAAAATTTTGACAAAAATATATCGATATTAGTATCAAATTATAATTTAGGTTCAATTTGTTGGTTTAATAATATAATTTTCTTATAAAGATAATGATTAATTATTTTGTTAGAAAAATAATTATCCTAATTATATTTTAAAATTTTTATATATTAAAATGAGATGTTTATCCTCTATTTGATTATTTTTTATCCACAGTTAGTTACACGAATTCAAACATGAAGCTTTAATATGTTGTAATTATGCATAATTTATTTGTAATCTTGAATTTTAAGTAATGTGCATCAATATACATTACTTCATGCATGAAAAATGGGTTTTAAGAGTTTTTGTCAAATGGTTTATAATATAGTATATATATATATATATATATATATATACTAGTTGTGTACCCGTGCAATGCGGCGAGAGCCGTGAATTTTAACGATTTTGAAGTTTCACTGGTTTAATTAGAGAAGATTTAACGATGATATAAGTTACACTTGGTTTTTACATATTAATACAATTTGAATAAATAAGAGTTATGGTTCCTATTACAGTCTATCAATGAAAAAATTTATGACAGTTTAAAATCCAATATATTTAAAATTCAACACATTTAAAATCCAACATATTTAAACGACAAATGTGTTCGATTTACACCAAGGACAAATAATCAAGAGATCGAGAGCGAGACCGAGAGTTCTAGAGCAATTGAATGAGAAAATTTTATAATAACTCATGGTGAATATCAGTTTGAATCTCACATTGAGGGATGGAGAGAAGACATAGAGGTATGAGAAGGTGAAGGCATGAATGAAATGTGTCAAAAGTATCTTGAGAACACGAAAAAAGGTAATAATATGTATTGGTAATTTGTACTATCATTATGAGTTGTAGATTAAGAGATTTTAAGGCTGAATGCATAAAGTAATAGTACTTAATGCATTATGAGTTGTTTTTAAGACTTTTAAGACTTTGTGCATTAAAAATTGTTTTTAACATTTTTGATAAATCTGATTTATAAGGTAGTATAGATAATATAAAAGGATGTCAAAATTCCAAAATCAAATAACCCATTTGAAATAAGGTGGTTTTGAGCAGTTCATTTCTAGTATAAACAATTCGGTTAATCGAATAAAGATAACTTATTCGGTTCAGTTTTCGGTTATTATTCTTATTGTTTTGGTTTAAACCAAATAACACGTTAACATTAATATAAAATCCGACATATTCAGAATGGACCAGATGACTAGAGGAATAAATCAGTAAACCAATTTGTAATAAAACATGTTGGCAGTTGAGGTCAAACCAGTAGTTAATAAACATATACATTGGTAATTAAATAGCAAGAAATAAGATGGCAAGAGGCCAATAAACTGTTAGAACCATATCTGTATACAAAAAGATTGATCAGAGAATATGCACTTTGAAAATGACTGAGTGTGAAGAAGGGTCAGAGTTTTGGACAAGACAGGTATAAGAAATCAGGATGGATTACACGTAAGTCTGTAGTAGAAACTCAGACTTATGATATCATGAAGAACCAGATGAAGTTGTACTCGAGTCAAATCCCTTATCAAGCTGAGAAGACTTATGCAACTCGAAAGAGTTAACTGAAGCACTTGGCAAATTGCTATTGGTTTAGATGTTAACCGATTTAATTGTCTTTTGTATAATAAATAGAAAGTTTCTCTTCTGAATTGTCTCTTAACTTGTAATCTTTTGATTAATGAATGACATGATGACTGTATCACCGTTGATTAGGGGTGCTCATGAGTTGGGTTGATTGAGTGTAGGATACTTGAACAACCCAACCCAGTGCTTGCGATTTGGAAAAATCTTAACCCAAACCAAAGTGCAACCCAACCCGTACGGGTTGGTCGGGTTGATACTTTGGTATATTAAAATATTCTTCTAACATTGAATATGTTATTTCTCTACTCATAATTTCTTTTTTATCATCAACCATTTGATACAACTTATTCATATTTCTTACGTATATCACATTCAGTTAATTTTCTCAATTTACATATATATGTTCACAGTTATTGAATGAGTTATATAGAGATATGAATAGATTGAAAATATGTATATATATGAAAAGCATACATGATAGTGTAATTGTCTAATGTATATATTAATAGAAATTCAACAATCATATTAAATCCAAGAAATAAAAGGATATCGGGTTCATCGGGTTGTGTTGAGTTCAAATAATAGTAATCCAATATCAACCCAATACCTACGGTTTGACAATTTTACAACTCGATTAAACATCGAGTTGCTTCGGGTTGGGTCGGGTTGGTCGGGTTTTTGATCACCCCTACCGTTGATCCAAATAATTGTTCTTAAGTATATATGTCGTGATTCTATTGTTCTTCGTCATTCTCTGTAGTAGATACGGTTAGATCACTTATTCTCATATCACAGGGCACTTTCATAAAAAAATCAGATAGTAAGAAGTCAAGAAAATAAACTACTTGGGTTGTGACGCACTGATTAAGTCTCAGGGGATATAATGGGAAATTTCATCTACTCTGGGTTTGAATCCAAACGTTGCCAAAGCCTTTGTGGCCTTGGAGGTTCACCTGTGATGACTCAAAGCCATTTATGATCACCCGAAGATTAGTTGGTGTACGTAAGCTGATAGACATGAGAATGGGTCCGACTCGTTGGGGAACCCGGTCCACCCGCCCCCGTCGGGGACGGAGATTCCCCGCTAAATCAGGGATGGTGCTCCTCGCCCCGCCCCGTACCCGTTATATATATATATATATATATTAATTAATTAATAAATTACACACACACACACATATATATATATATATATTATTTCAACTAAAACGGTAATTCATTATTTTATATTTCCTAACTAAGTTTTATAATCTAAAATTGTTACTTTTTATATGTTAATATATAATATTTTGAATGTCAAGTCAAAATACAATTACTCGATAAGTTTTATATATTAATCGATATGGTTTTATTACTCAATATCTTTTGGTACATGTGACTTTAAGTTTTTTTGGATTAAATTGATTTTTTTTTTGTTTTAGGTTATTAGTTATTATATGATATTGTAGTTTTTTTTGTATTAAATTAAATTCATTTTGGTTTTAGGTTTATTGAAAATGTTTAAAATTTAAACATGTATGGTTTCTCACATATTTAATTCAAAATAACTTATATAAACGGGGAAAAAAAATCCCCGTTTCCCCGTCGGGGATGGAGATGGGGATGTGATTATAAGTCCCGATATGGATGGGGACTGGGACAGTGATAGAGATAAATAATGGAGACGGGGATTGACTATTGAGGTCCCCGCTTCATTCCCATGCCTATAAGCTGACTCGAAAACCCGTGATTACTTAAAAAAACCTAAAAAGTAACAATTAACAAATAATAATTAAGTAGATCCATAGACTAATAAAAAATAAAAAATACTTGGAGAAAAAACAAAAATAGGTGGGTTTATTAAATTTATGGCAAACAAAAATCTGTAAAATAAGAAATAAAAATGGAGATGCAGTTATAAAAAAATAAAAAATATTCTAAAGGGTATTTTAGGAATTTTAGCACAAAGAATAAATTCACCACTCCGCTTTACTTTTTTGTTGGAGGCCAGTGTAAATAAATTAATAAAAATCAAGTAAAATAACCTATTTATATATTAATATAGTGTAAATAAATTAATAAAAATCAAGTACAATAACCTATTTATATATTTTATATTAATAAAATAAATATTTTTACACATTTTTTACAAAATAACCATCAGATCGCTCCTGGGGCGATTTGACCAGAATAGTACGGAGGGATCTCATATGTATTTGATTTGGAAAACAAAAATAAGATATTATACATGAAATATTGGGCTCGCCCCGACCTACCCTCGGATCCCCCCCAAGGGCGATTTGACTGCTATTTTGTCCTTTGAGGACATCCTATGACGTACTAATTTGACAGTTTATGAGTGTTTTTCAATAAACGGTGTGCGATTTTGACTAGTATTTTGTTTGTTTTAGGATCAAATGTAATGTGTGTGTATATATATATATAAATGTTGTGGTTGTTCTCTATAAAATCAAATAATTCTACTCTCACAACCCTTAACACATGAAATCACGTCAAATTTTACAATTTTTACTACTTTT
The DNA here is from genome assembly GCF_001531365.2 of Cynara cardunculus var. scolymus. Classification (NCBI taxonomy): domain Eukaryota; kingdom Viridiplantae; phylum Streptophyta; class Magnoliopsida; order Asterales; family Asteraceae; genus Cynara; species Cynara cardunculus. The sequence continues at coordinate 46,326,781 of NC_037528.1, forward strand.
CTTTAAACGCATAAATGAAATCACAATGTTTTTATATTTTCTTATCAAAAATATAGTTTTTATGAAAAACCAACAAATGTTAATATTTTTTAATAATCGTTGATAAGAAAATAATTATTATCATGATTGCTTCATTTGAGGTACAGATGGGTCCAACGTGTATACCATTTAAAGTCAAAAATCTAATAAGAATCAACGAATGTTTTTATATTTTCTTAAAAAATTATAGTTTTTATGAAAAACCAACGAATGTTNCAACGAATGTTTTTATATTTTCTTAAAAAATTATAGTTTTTATGAAAAACCAACGAATGTTAATATTTTTTAATAATTGTTGATACCAAAAAAAATTATTTATATATGTTTTTAGGGACATAAATCAGATATTATAAGCAGACAATTTTGGATATATCACGAATATATCAAGTTGTTAATATTCTCCATGTGACAAGCATATGCTTATTTTTGGCACAAGAATATTCCATTTCATAGACTATATGATTCCATTTTGAACTTTGAGTTCCAAATCATGAATTCAAACTTTTACAAATCGGATTAAATCTTTCTCTGTATTTTTTCTCGAAGAAACTGTAAACGACGATGAAGATGACCAGATAAGGTAAATCTGAGAAAGCTTTTCGAGATGATACACTGATGGATCTGTCTGATTCTTATCGATAAAATGAACAGATATCGTCGCATACAGGGAAGTAACGGATTCCGTTTATGTGTTGTTGAGTAGAGGCGTTAGAGATGCGAAGAGGCACGGAAATTGGAACGAAGAATGACAAATCGAACGTCAGATCCGAAAGTACGTGGGATGGAAAAACACGACACGTATGTTTGAGAGTAGAAACTCACGAGATTATATGGGTGAAAAAGATATGAATGAATATGGTAATTGTTTCGTTTGAGAGGCCGAGAACGAACAACCATCGACTGTGTCCATCACTCGAGAAATTATGGTTATGAATCTTGTCTCTCTCGTTTTCTTTCTCCTACGAGTTTAAATGGATGCGATGATGCGTCGGCTGAAGTGGATGCTACGGATACCTCCACGTAAATGCTCTTTCTTTATTTTATTTTTTTCGAAACATATACGAATTTTTTAAAGCTGGTTTTTTGTGAACTGGTATAAAATATAAGAGTATTCTGTGTAATAAAACATGTTTTAAGAAAATGATTCGTTTTTATTATAATATTTTTAAAAATGACGTTACAAAAACTTGTCTGAACGGAAAAAAACACTGTCTGCTTTTATCATATTTTATTAAAAGTATGGAACGATAAATCTAGGTATATTTTATTATATTAATATTAAGTTTTTATTCATATTTTATAAAGTGATTGAAAATACTGATGGGTCAGTTTAACGTACCCAATTAATTTTGATCCATCAAAATAACGTGTTTTAACCTGCTCAAATCTATCCATCAAGTCATGGGGTGTTTGTGATTGTTTATTTAAAACAACTTGTGTTTTTTTTTTTTCTTCTAAAAGTGCTTATTAACTTATGTGGTATCAAATCGGAGTTTTGTAAAAAATGTTTGGATTAGCTTATAGCGGTACCAAAAAGTAATAAGCTGATAAGTTGTTTTTTAGTGTTTGGAAAATTTTGCATATATATGTAAAATGACAGTCTTCCATATTATTGACTTATGAGAGTGTTTGAGATTGCTTATTAACTTATTTGAATTTTTAACATGTAGAAAAATTATTTTTCATCATTTATAATAATATATTTGACAAGATTTTATATCAATAAGATTAATAATTAACAAACATTAATAAAATAGGGTTAAAATGGTAAACTGGTAATAAACGGTTTTTCATGGAATGATTAACTTATCAAAAACTGCTTATTACCGGTTTGGCACCGGTATAAGCAGTTTTATTTTTCCTCATCCAAACACTAGCGTTTAGCTTATCACCGGTGCCAGACTGAAATAAGTCAAAAAACATCTAAAATAAACAATCCCAAACACCCTATCAGTAATTGTTTACGCATCATAAATTCAACATTCTATCATTTGGAACAGAGAAAAGGTCTGCATATATTTTACCATCTACTGACATTATGTGAAATTTACTGGATTCATTTGATTTTGTTCCTAATTTATTCAGATAACTGCATTTTCAATTTTATTTACAGTATAACGTCTTGTCACATCAGCTGCCAATAAATATATGATGTTAACATCTCACGACCAATCTAATCAACAAACTATTTCCGCAAAAAGAAAACATTAAAGGTTTTATTCGATGCAATTTTCCATCCAAAGAGAAACGGGATAAATTTGAACAGGTTCTAGCGGTTTTATTGCCTTTAATCCTTTAAACAAGATATATACGTATTATTTAATTTGTAAACGAATCATTGTCCTTTTGAAAAATTACATTAAACTATTTCTACTTGTTTTTATTATTATACAAAAATAATTTTTTAAGAACGTTGTTTATAAAAAAATATGTATTTTTAGAGAACTAGAAAGGTACTCGTGCAATGCAACGAAATATATGTTGATTTTAATTTATCTCAATCGATATTATAGTATGGTCTTATGCGATTTTGAAAAAACGATGATGTTTTTATTTTTGAATAAAATATAAATTTGACAAAAATATGTCGATATTAGTATCAAATTAACTATTTAAAATTCTTATTTTTTATGTAGTTTTTTAATTCAATTTTTTTGTTATAATTTAATTTAGGTTAAATAACGAAGTAATTATATTTGGTTATAATATAATTTGTTATAAAGATAATAACTAATTATTTTGTTAGAACTCAATAATTATCCTAATTATATTTTAAATGAGATGTTCATCCTCTATTTGATTATGTTTATCCGTAATTAGTTACACGAATTCAAACATAAAGCTTTAATAATTGTAATTATGCATAATTTACATGTAATATTGAATTTTAAGTAATATGCATCAATATACAATATTTCATGCATAAAAAATTATTTTTAAGAATTTTTGTCAAATGTTTTATAATATAATATAAATATACTTTTAAAATATACGTATGTTGAAAAGATTTATTTGACGTTTATTTTAAACAATGTTCCTTAAAATAGACACATTTTTTAAAATAAAAATAGAAAGTTTTTTAAAACCTACGAAATCCATCTTTTTAAATTAAGAAATTATTACTACAATTTGTGTATAAAATTACAATAAATCCCACGTTTTAACGTACATGGGACATGGACAAGAAGTGAGACATCGTGTGACAAAAGATGCTTTATGAGACAAAAAATCTAAAATATTACTAATTTACCCTCTTTTGATATATAACTTTAATATGATATTTGTTTTAGTGGTCTTCATTGCTAGTTGTGGCTGCCGCCACCACTAACAACCATCAGTAGCCATTGTCGGCCACCCCCACCTCTTTCCACTACAACAACCTCATCAACAACCTCCACAACCACATCGACCATCGACTACCATCGTTCGTCGCTACCACCATTGACCGCCTCCACCTTTTTTTCTACTACAACAACCTTCTCCACCACCTCCATCATCAACCACCAACCACCACTGTCCATCCTACTACCACTACCACCGTGGGCCACCTCACCTCTACCATAATCGCCATCACCACCTCCACTACATCAGCCTAACTACATCCTCTATTATTGTCAACACTCAACTGCTATTATCGCTACCATCCACCATCTTCACGTCATTCACAACCACCGTGGTCTATCTTCAACAGCTATGTTATAATTTTTCTAAAATAAAGTATCAAAAGTAAAAATCTCTAAAAAAATTTACATCGCTAAGCCCCTCTATTTTAGCAATCATCCATTGGATGTCGAATTTTGTCAACCGATCCGATCTGATTAACATTGAATAACCAATCCAATCCAATGGATGATATCAGTTCGGTTCCATCAATTGGATACTTTTATTGGATATCAATGGATGATCCGTTAGGATTGGATCTATCCAGTGTGTTAATTCAAGCCAATTCTCCAAGAATAATACAAATTGATTAATCACTTTTAATATGTATTAAAACAAGCATAAATGAAGTTAAAAATTCAAAGCCTATGTACAAATTTCGATTTAAGCAATTTGAAAATAAATTAATTGGATGATAGTTGGATAGAAAACTGGATGGTCATCGTATGATTAATTAGATGTTGATCGGTTCGGTTTTAATGGTTATGGACTGTCATCTGAGAACCCACCGATCCAAATTGGATGTCGAAATTTTCAATCCAATCCGATCCAATTACAATTGAATATCCAATTATGATCGGTCGGTTCTAATCGGATCAATCGTTTTCAATTGGATCGGTTGATTTTCTGCATACCCCCAGTAAATATATGATCAGAGTATTTGTAACATTTGAATAATTTAACAAATTTATAAAATAATTATTAGTTCAAAATAAAAGTAAAGTAATATAATTCATAGGTTATGAAAATTGATTAAAGATAAAATAAAATAAAATAAAATAAAAAATAGTCGTAATCGAATAAATAAATAAAAGAAATTATTTAATTAATAACGAACATTTATAGCTTAAATCCATCATGGTCTTCGGTGCCCATTAAGCAATGGTCTATTTTCCACATCTTTTTGAAAAGGTAAACATATTTGGACCATTTGGAACATAATTGCAAACAGACAAATGGAAATAATTCATCATCCAAGGAGAATAAAAATTCTTTTGTGGTCACGGAGGTCAAATGCAGTGACTCCGACTTCGGACTATCTGTAAAGCAGGTGGTCGTCTTGGGATTAGTCGGCTCGCATAGCAAGTTGAATATTCAGTTTAATAAAAAAAATGATTTTTATAGATTAATATGTGAATAATAATTTAGAGACGATATTTTGGTGATAAAATTATCTAAGAGGTTGTTTGGTTGGTTGACTTGGGATCACGTGAGACCAGTCTGTTTTCGTGAGACAATTTTTTTACACTTAAAACTTCTTACAACGTTTTGCTGTGAAGTTTCAAATGTAAAACAATGGTCTAACGGAAATAAGTTGGTCTCATGCAGGGGCGGACCCATAAATTTTTTCAAACGGTGACATCGTTTGACTATAAGAAGCAAATATACTGAATCTTTTTCAAATGGTGGCATCATTTGACTAAGAAAATGACATTAAAAGAATTTAAACTTGGGTCTGGGTGAAATAAAAGCCTTGCAAACCAACTTTACCAAATAAAACTTGTTATCGTTATAGTTCCAAAATACATACGGTAGCACACAACAAATTAATACGATTGCACCTTTCACGAACCTAAAATCTTTTATCCCCTCGACAGAGGAGTAACACGGTCCGTCCATGATCTCACGTGAACCCAACCCTTGGTTAGTTTTCTATTAAGTTTTATACAGATAAATTGTATTGGTAGATTAATTAAAGTAGCATATTTTTTAACTGGGATAGAACAAATTTAGAAAAATATTGGCTTTCTGTATAGAAACTTATTAAATAAGTGATTGGCTATATCATTAATCACTAGTTAAGTAGTGAGAGGCATTGAATAGGCTCTAAATGTTATTGCATTAATGAACACTGAATCATCACATGAACAAGAAAGTAATGAAATTTGAGGATTAAAGTTCAAGTTTTGAATGTGGGATGTGGAATCAATCGTTAAAAATTCATTTTTGATAATAAAATCACTAAAAGATTCTTGAATCAATGTGATATTGGGACAAGGGTCGAAGAGCAATCGGTGGTCACATGGCGATTATTCATTTGGCGCGTGTGATCTGAATCATCAAGATCGGATTCACCTACCAGACTACCATACAAAGCCAACATCACTTCACTGATGTCGATAAATAGCGAGAAACCCACCAAGGAAATCCCACACAAACTTCATCAATCCCTTTGCATTTGCGAAATTGCAGTGATCAACGTTCTATGCAGCAGAAAGGGAGATCATTCAATAGCAGATCGAGGTCGTTCTCAAGAGCTCGCGTTGCCATCGAGGGTTCATAGTCATCATCTCAAATACCCATCGAACCAAACCTCCGATTTTCTCGCAAATCCTTTGTTTCTTGTTCTAAATACTATTTTCGTCTCGTTTTTAATCCTCATTTCTCGAAAACCTCGTCATTTCTCGTCAAAAATCTCTTGCAATGGCTGCTGTTGTTAATGGTGATTGCTTTTTTTCTGATCTGTTTGTTATTTAATTCTGTTTTCTTGAGTTGGGTTTTTTATTTTTATTTTTATTGAATTGAATGATGATTGCAGGAGAAGAACGTGAGATTCAGAAGAACTACTGGGTTGAGCACTCCGTCGACCTTACTGTTGAGGCTATGATGCTTGATTCTATGGCATCGGATCTTGATAAAGAAGAGAGGCCTGAGGTATAAATACACTCCATGCATTCTTACTTTCTTTCTTAAATCCTTTTGTTGTTGGTTTTTTCTGTCTTGGGTTTTCATTTCTTATGAATTCTGATCTGGGTTTCTCTGATTAGCAATCAGATGTTCTGTTTCCAAGAATCTTGGATTACTGATCTTGATGTTTACTGTTTCTTTTTCTTAATTAATCTTATCAATGTTTTGACCCCTTTTTGTGGCTCTGTTTCTGATTGATCTTCACATTAGTGAGTCTAATTTGTATGCATTATTGGGTTTACTAACTTGAGAATGATCATATCTTTTGGATTCTGACTTCTGAGTTATGACTAAAAAGTTGATAGTGACAGTTTTTTGCATACATTTTTGTTCTAATCTACAGTCTTTCGCACAACAAATGTGTTGTTTTTGCCAATATTGCAAGTATGAAGGAAACCCCAGTTCGATTATGTGGTTTTTAGTTGATGTGTAAGTTATAGAAACTAACCATTGCTCAAGAATCAAAATTTATTAAATCAATGATCATCAAGCATATCTGCATCCTTTGACCAATGAGAGATTCTTTTTGACCTTTTCGGTTGAATAAACCCTGTTTGGAGGATGTAAATCTGTATCAGTTTTATAGTTCTATGATGCAATTCATATTCTGTCCTCATAATCACACCCCTTCTGCATTGGATTGCAATATAACTCCTTGGATTTTATGTTTACTGGTACATTTTGTTATCTCTTGCATTCCGTAATGCATTTAAGGACATGTTTGTGTACATCACACACCCATACCCTACTTTCACGTGGAATATATTGGGTTTTTATCGCCTTGTTATCTCTTGAAGTCTGTAATGCATTTGAGGATGGGTTTGTGTACATCCGACACCCAGATCCTACTTTCAAGTGGGATATACTGTGCTGCGTGCCTCATGTCTACTCGTTATTTAGGTACTGTCGCTACTCCCACCCTATGAAGGGAAGTGCATCCTCGAACTAGGAGCTGGTATTGGTCGTTTTACTGGCGAATTAGCCAAGAAGGCGGGGAAGGTCATAGCCTTGGATTTCATTGAAAGTGTGGTAAAGAAGGTATGCATTCTCACCTGGAAAAGAATGCTTTTTTCTATGGTTGTTTATGTCATCTTTAACTACTTATTCTTGCAGAATGAAAGCATCAATGGACACCATGAAAATGTCAAATTTATGTGTGCTGATGTTACATCACCGGACCTAAACTTCCCAGCTGAATCAATGGATCTGATTTTCTCAAACTGGTTATTGATGTACCTTTCTGATAAAGAGGTGAACATTCAACCTTTTACTTCAAAATCTTCCATAATCAAGCTTCGCATTATAAGTAATTGGCATCCGAAAGAACAACTAATGAGATGAAACCTTTTAATATTAATGCATATCTGTATGAAGTGTTCAAAAGAAGTTGAATGAATCTATGATTCTCGATTCGGATCATGTCACAGTTCCATGATATTAGTACAGTGATCGTATGCATAGATGTATGGAACTACCATCACCTGCTATCATGCTAAAATTCATGGGCGATCAGTTATGACATTTGTATCTACAAATTCATCGTGGATATTCATAAAAATTACTTGACCACAATTATATCTATATACTACCAAGTGGTCTTTGACCCTGTTGAAGTCCCATATCGGCTAGACTTGGACCCTTTCTTCTCATTATATCATGGATCCAACCTTCTTTCCTGAAAGGGTCTTTTGAAGACTAATTCGGGTGTTCCAAGTCTCTTCAGATCTGGTTTAGAAAGTAAAAGAAACCAAGTTGCAGCACTATTCAGCTACGTGATGTTCAACTAGATTCCAGTTTAGAAAGTAAACCAGTTGACTTGGCTAAGTGATGTTCTTTTGATGGTTACAGGTTGAATCTATTGCTGAAAGACTTCTGAAATGGGTGAAGGTTGGAGGACATATTTTTTTCAGAGAGTCATGCTTTCACCAATCTGGAGACCATAAGCGAAAGCACAACCCAACACACTACCGTGAACCTAGATTTTACACCAAGGTACCTAGAAAATGTGAAAACTGCTATGTTGATTTAGTGATATGTGATCATAGATGTTTCCTACTCCAGGAAAAACCTTTTGTTAGAGTCCCAGATCGACTAGACTTGGACTGTTTCTATCCTATATATGTTGAAACCTTCCTTCTCTCCTCAATGACTCTTTTGGAGAGTAATATGGGAGTTTCTCATATTCTCACATGGTATCAAAGCCAATGTCTACCACTCTAGCGACTCGATACTTTGGGATAATTTGTGCCTCTCCAGCCTATGTCGGAGGGAGCATGTTAGAGTTCCACATCTGAGTAATCTAGGGGTTTCACATATTCTCATATGGTACCAAAACCAAGGTCTAACACTATAGGGACTCGATCTTGGGACAATATCTGCCCAGTTGGCCTCTGTTGGTGGGGGCGTGTTAGAGTCCCATATTGGCTAGAGTTGAACTATTTCACATCTATACATGTTGGAACCTCCCTTCTCTCCAAAAGGGTTCTTTTGGAAAGTGATATGGGGGTTTCTCATATTCTTGCATCTTTAATGGTTGTCTTGAAGGTTATTACTTTTGAATCCCATCTAATGAGTATGGTTGGTTTAGTTGTTTAAGGAATGTCACATGTCCGATGCATCCGGTAATTCTTATGAACTCTCTCTTGTTGGATCCAAATGCATTGGAGCTTATGTTCGCAACAAGAAAAATCAAAATCAGGTACTTGGGTTTACCATGAAATATTCTAGTTTTTCTTTTTTGGTCTGGTGAATTACTAACCATGGAATGCACTCATTTTTGCAGATCTGCTGGATATGGCAGAAGGTGAATTCAGAGGACGATAAGGGCTTCCAGCGATTCTTGGATAATGTCCAGTACAAAAGTAGTGGCATACTGCGCTATGAACGCATATTTGGACAAGGGTTTGTGAGCACAGGAGGAATAGGTATGTGAATTGTGATGTGGTATGTTATGTTATGTGGCACCTTTGGTCCAACTAGAGTCCACAGGGTCCATGCAAAACACTCATTCCGGATGGTCCTCACAAACATGAGGTCCTCCGGCTAGCACCTGAGCTTTGATGCTTCATGAGCACCAAGTCAAAGGGACTTTGAGACCAAAACCGACCCCGTGGGGTTCTTTAGTTTGCTTATCTCTGTTAGAATATGTGAATTGTGAAACCCCTTTAAATCTCCTTTTCAAAGAGTCCTTATAGGAAAAGGGGAGGTTCCTACATCTGTACAGGTTTGATGGTCTGTGTCTAGCTAATGTTGGATTCTAACACGCCCCCTAGACAGAGGCTAGATGGTGCCCTCAAGAACGTAGGCGAGTGTGAGTTGAGTTCCTAGGTGGTGCTAGACCCCCGCTCTGGTGCCTGTTATAATATGTGGAACCTCTATAAATCTCTCTTTGAAATAGTCTTGAGAGAGAGAGAGAGAGAGGAAACGTGGTGTCTTCATACAGTCTGATGGTCTGAGTCTAACTGATGTGAGATTCCAAGAATCTGAGCAAAGATAATGATCAATAACAAGAAATGTTTATCTTTGTTAGTTTGTGTCGTTTCGTGTTTTGTCTATGATCCTTAATAATCACCGACACCTTCTTATAACATCTTTTTTGTATTGTGACCAGATACCACAAAAGAATTTGTTGCACAGCTGGATCTCAAGCCCGGCCAGAAAGTGTTAGATGTTGGATGTGGCATCGGGGGAGGCGACTTCTACATGGCCGAGAACTTTGACGTTGAGGTTGTTGGCATCGATCTTTCTGTGAATATGATCTCTTTTGCTCTTGAGCGGGCAATTGGGCTCCAATGTTCAGTTGAATTCGAGGTTGCTGATTGTACCAAGAAATCATATCCAGATAATACATTCGATGTGATCTATAGCCGTGACACGATCCTCCATATTCAAGTAAGATTCCGCTCTATATATAATGTTCGAAGGATTTTTTCCTCACAGCGAACGTATAAGCACATATACAACATTTCAATGCTCTACAAATGATCTCCCAATTCCATTTACCCGTTGTTTATATACCTGCTTTTCTCTCTTTCACAATTGGAAACAGTCGTTGTACCCTTTGAGGTAGAGTTCAGTTTTGCGTACATCTTACCCTCCACAGACCCCACCTCTGGGTGAGATATACTGGGGTCATTTGGTTTGGTTTGGAAGGCATAAATAAACAAATATTGTCATTGGCATATATCTAGAATGCATAATAGTTTGTCCTCATGGATTTAGCTTAGCCGGTTAGGAGGTGGGCATCCTTGTACAATGAGCCGGAGGCCTGGGGTTCGACCCCTGACACCACCCACCTGCCCTTGTGACACGCAATTTACCTCCCCCATGATGACCTTGAGACTGGTTTCGCGGGGGTGTCTTAGAGGATGGCATCATACCCTTTTCGCATAATGCTGAGTAGTTCAAATTGCACTTATGCCATGTTTTTCTTAATTATTTTCGCTTATGTTTTTTAGGATAAACCTGCATTGTTTCGAACCTTCTACAAGTGGTTGAAACCGGGTGGCAAAGTTCTCATCAGTGATTACTGCCGAAAATCTGGAACGCCATCTCAAGAGTTTGCAGAATACATCAAGCAAAGAGGATATGATCTCCATGATGTAGAAACTTATGGGCAGGTAATTATTAACCCGTAAAAATATCAAGATCAAGATAACATTCTTGGTTTATATTAGTAATGTGTGTGTTGATACATTATTTCATGCTCTTTAGATGCTTAAAGATGCTGGCTTTGGAGAAGTGACAGCAGAGGATCGAACAGATCTGGTACTTGCATTCTATCACTTCGTATTTCGTTTTAGGCTATGTCGGACAAACTAGCCGATAAGTTAGCTATTGGCTGATAAGCTAGTTGATAGACCTAGGTCGCCAATTCGAGTCTCCTGAGGGCCACTGGGGATTTTCCTGGTTGTTATGTTCAGGGGCTCATGGGATTATTTGAGGTGCGTGTAAGCTGGCACTGATTCCCCCTACGACCCAAAAAGGGTCGGGTTCTAGTAAAGAAACAAAGGACTTCCCTCCCTAACCCTTCTCGAAACCAAGAAGTCTTGGTGCAGTCAGACAGGTCGTTGATACCCGTTCTAATTTCTTTTGTTGCCTTGTTTCAGTTCCAGGAGGTCCTTAAGAGGGAACTAGAAAGAGTGGAGAAGGAAAAGGAAGAATTCATCCAAGATTTTTCTGAAGTGAGTGCATTTACTTACACATTCATGCAGTCATTCATATATGAATGGACAGTATTCATACAATCATTCATATGTGAATGGACAGTATTCATACAATCATTCACATGTGAATGGACAGTATTCATACAATCATTCANATCATTCACATGTGAATGGACAGTATTCATACAATCATTCACATGTGAATGGACAGTATTCATACAATCATTCATATGTGAATGGACAGTATTCACACAATCATTCATATACTAACGGACAGTAGAATGCAAGTATCGATTAACGTTTTCTGGTGAACTTGATATCTGCAGGAAGACTACAACGATATCGTTGGTGGTTGGAAGGCGAAGCTGGTGAGAACGGCTTCCGGAGAGCAGAGATGGGGGTTGTTCATCGCGAAAAAGAAGTGATTGCAGTGTGGAATATCCATATTTCTAGTGGTTTTTGAGTTACGAACCCAATCTTTAAATAAAAAAGGACTGGTGCTAAGGCTCAGATATCTTGTGGGGTTGTAATCTAAGTACTTTGTGTGACTGTATTGTAGAATTACTGTTATTGGATGTTGATGCTTAATGGATTCAGGTGTGGTTTCTAAGATGTTAAACATGTGCTTGTAATTGGTGCTAAATTCTTGTGGTGTACACGGGTTGGGTCGGGATGGCGGGTTTGAAGACGTTTTGAACGTCCAACTTAGTGACCGAGGTTTATAAAATCTCAACGTGTTCAAAGCGTTTTAACGGTGTAACCCATCCCAAATCATGTGGGTTAGATTGGGTTAGTGTTATTGGGTGTGCATTGAAAGGATCGGGAATCTTATCCAACACGTGGCTGTATATGGAGACAATAGATAGCGTCCCTTATCCCTTAGGGATGCTCATGGGTTGGTTTGATCGGATTGAAGACATATAAACAACCCAATCCAGTGTTTGCGGTTTGAAAAATCTAATCCCAATCCAACCTGAACCAAAGTGCAACCCGACCCAACTCGTACGGATTGATACTTTGGTACATTAAAATATTCTTCTAATTTAGAATATGTTATTTCTCTACTCATAATTTCTTTTTCATCATCAACCATTTGATACAACTTATCCATACTTCTTGCGTATATCACATTCAGTTAATTTTCTCAATTTACATATATATGCTCACAGAATCACAGTTACTGAATATATATACGAATGAGTTATATAAATATATGAATAGATTGAAAATATGTGTATATGAAGAGCATACATGATAGTGTAATTGTCTAATATACATATTAATATAAATTCAACAATCATATTAAATCCAAGAAATAAAAGGATATCGAATTCATCAGGTTGGGTTGAGTTCAAATAATAGTAACTCAATATCAACTCAATACTTACGGTTTGACAATTTTACAACTCGATTAGACATCGGGTTGCTTCGGGTTGAGTTATTTCGTGTTGGGTTGATCAGGTTGGTTGGGTTTTTGAGCACCCTATTATCCCCAGAAGGGGATTGAAGAAGAGGGTTATTATCGAGTCGAGCCTATATCTAGACATGGGAATGGCCCTTATATGTCGGGTGGGGATTTCCTATTAAACCGGGGATGGGGATGAAGACGGCAGGATGTTCTAATCTATTTGAAGGTCTTGTTACATTCAAAACTTTTGATTATATTGCATGAATGAGATCACAGAGAGTATATGTTAAGAACAAAAATGGGGTAAACCTAAAACGATTAACCGTCTGAAACTAAACTTAAACCATTAATGATTTGAACATAAAACCAAACAATTAAGAGTTTGAACCTAAATAATTTCAGCTATAGTTTTACATAGGTCGATAAAAAAGACCTAAACACATGTAAATTTGGGCCCTAAAATTTTTAGGGGCCCTGTTCAAAATCTCACATTTAACATGCTAAGGGACAACCCCAGGAGACGGGGACGGGTATAACATTTCCGTACTAGTTATATATGATAATTAATAAATTAAATATATATTATTTTTTCAACTAAGTTGGTAATTCATAATTTTTTATTTCCTAACTATATTTAGAATAAAAAAAATGTTAGTTTTTTGGATGGTAGTATGCAATATTTTGGATATCAAGTCAAAATACAATTACTCGATATGGTTCTGGATATTACTCGATATGTTTTGGTACGTGTGACGTTAAGTTTTTTTTGATTAAATTGAATTTCTTTTGCTTTTAACTTATTAGTTATTTGTGATTTTTTTATTAAATTAAATTCCTTTTGATTGTAGGTTTATTGGAAATTTCCCAAATTTAAACATATGTGATATCTCACATATTTGATTTAAAATTGCTTACAGAAATGGGGAAAATCCTTGTTTCCCTGTTCTCCGTGGGAGATGGGGATGTGATCAAATTCCCAGCGGAAATAGGGACGAGACGACGATGATGGATCGAGGACATGCACAAAGTATTATACATTTATGCACAAAGTCTTAAAAGTCTTAAAAACAACTCATAATGCATTAAATACTACTACTTTATGCATTCGGTCTTAAAATCTCTTAATCTACAATTAAAATAATATATAGTATAAGTTACCAATGCACATTATTACTTTTTCTTTTCATGTTCCAAGATACTTTTGACATGCCTTCACCCTTTCATACATCTATGTCTTCTCCTCATCCCCAAAGTGAGATTCAAACTAATATTTACCATGAGTTATTAAAAGTTCTCATTCATCTCTCATTCGATTGCTCTAGAACTCTCGATCTCGATCTCTTGATTCTTTGCTCTTGGTGTAAATCAAACACATTTGTGGAGTCGTTTAAATATGTTGGATTTTAAACTGTCATACATTTTTTTTCATCGATAGACTATAATTGGAACTATAAATCTTATTTATTCAAATTGTATTAATATGTAAAGATCAAGTGTAACTTATATCATCGTTAAATATTCTCTAATAAAACTAGTGAAACTTCAAAATGGTTAAAATTCACACCTCCCGCCGCATTGTGCGGGTACACAACTAGTGTGTGTGTGTGTGTGTGTATATATATATATATATATAGGGTTGGGTTCACGTGAGACCAAGAGTTTTTCGTGAGACCCGTAAGACCAATTTATATTCATTGATCAACTTTATAAGCTAATGATCTAATGGTCTAAAATTGTACGGTGACAATTTTGTGATTATTGAGAAGTCTCGTGACAATTTTGTGATTATTAATGTTGAGATTGTAGATCTAATCTAAAGGTTGAGAATTGGTCTTACGGGTCTCACGAAAAACMTTTGGTCTCACATGATCCCAAGTCTATATATATACTAGAAGCGTACTCGCGCAATACAGCGAGATACATCGTGTTTTTAATATTTCATTTTATTATTTATCTCAGTC
>NC_037528.1:46343471-46356434 GCF_001531365.2 Cynara cardunculus var. scolymus
AAATTGTTTAGGGATGAACGGTTTTAAGAGTTTAAGAGTTTAAGAGTTTTTAAGAGTTTTAGTCAAATGCTTTATAATATAGTATATATATATATATATATATATATATATATATATATATATGGTTGGGTTCAGTGAGACCAAGAGTTTTTCGTGAGACACGTAAGACCAATTTATGTTCATTGATCAACTTTATAAGCTAATGACCTAATGGTCTAAAGTTACACGATGACAATTTTGCGATTATTGAGAAGTCTCGTGACAATTTTGTGATTATGAATTTTCAGATTGTAGATCTAATCCAAGGATTGAGAATTGGTCTCACGGGTCTCACGAAAAACCCTTGGTCTCACATGATTCCAAGTCTACAAACCTATATTAGCAATCAATGTCACCGTTCCTTATTGTTAATAAAGACTTTGATTTTAGGATCAGGGGTAGTTTCGTATTTTTCAAGTTTTTTTATTCGGTTACATAAATCATATCCCGATTTTTAAGCAAGTTAATTAGAGATGATATGGTTTTGAATATCTAGAATTAATGACGAGATATTTTCAGTTATTACGTAACCGTTTTTATATATAAAACTGGATTTGCAAAAACTGTTACGGATTAAATTATATGGATTGAAGTTTTGGTAATAAGTTCATATATGAAATTCAACTGATAAATAGACAATGGTTCTGCATGTTTACTGGTATTTCATACACAGATCATCTATGAACATAAATCCAATATCGAGAATTATATTGGTAATTTAATTGCATCCTCTTTCTTCTCTTCCACAGCTTCCATTCTCGATTTCAGCCTCCATTCTTAAAATGTTAAACCTTTGACGATGGCGTGACAAATGTTATTTGCTATTGTTGTGTTTAAACCTTTTAAATTATATGCGTATTTTGAATTTGTGGTATGACAAATGTTATTTACATGTGGTCTTGGAATGTTAAAAAAAATATTGATATCTTAGAATAAATAATTTAAGTATATTTTTGGTTGATTTGTTGTCATTTACAATCATTATATGATATAAGATAATATTGACCAACATTTACGGGTAATATGGTCATTTTAATAGTTTTGTCATGTTCTGTTCTATTCTAGTCATATCATGGGTTGGGTTGATTGGGGTGAGGACATTTGAACAACCCAACCCAATGCTTGCGATTTGGAAAAATCTTAATCCAACCCAAACCAAAGTGCAACCCAACCCAATCCGTACGGATACTGTAGTATATTAAAATATTCTTGTAACCTTGAATATGTTTCTCTACTCATAATCTTTTTTTCATCATCAACCATTTGATACAACTTACTCATATTTCTTATGTATATCACATTCAATTAATTTTCTCAATTTACATATATATATGTTCACAATTACTGAATGAGTTATATAGAGATATGAATAAATTGAAAATATGTGTATATGAAAAGCATATACATGATAGTGTAATTGTCTAATATATATATTAATAGAAATTCAACAATCATATTAAATCCAAGAAATAAAAAAATATCGGGTTCATCGGATTGGGTTGAGTTCAAATAATAGTAACTCAATATCAACCTAATACCTATAATTTGACAATTTTACAACTCGATTAGACATTGGATTACTTTAGGTTAAATTATTTCGCCTTCGATTGGATTGATAGGGTTTGTGGTTTTGAGCACCGGTTCAACCATAATTCAAACGATAATTTGTGGGCCAATCGGATCAAAAGGCGTCGGACGGTGTAAAGTCGGAATCCATAGTTACCGATTCCATCTATCACCAGAAGAAAACCTCTGATTCTTCCATCGATCCTACAATCCGATCTCCATAACTGCATTTGATTCATTCTACCCGAAACGCCCTCTAAATCCATCTTATTTTTCTCTATAAATTTTCATCTACGCACTTGCCATCATCCATCCATTCATTCCTTGAACCGTTACCAATGGCAGAACAAAAACCACAGCTCTTTGAACTCAACAATGGAAAAATGAAGGTTATCGTCTCCAACTATGGCTGCATCATCACTTCCTTGTTCGTTCCTGATAAAGATGGTATTTTTCTCCCCTTTCTTCTCGCTTTTCATTTCAAGTTCTGTAATCATCGATGACGTTTCGGATTTTGAATATTTGAAGGAAAATTGGGTGATGTTGTTCTTGGATTTGACTCTCTCGAACCCTATCTGGTGAGTTCCATGATAATTGACTGCGAAAGCAACATCATCTTCTTGTTTATCCAAATCAATTGTACTCTTTCTTTTTTCCTGATTAGGGTTTAACAAAACACGATTCGTCCTTACCACAAAAAAGGATATGATTCAATTTGATATTGAGGAACAGATTTTTTACTTCAAAACTGATATGAGTTCGTTTAGCATTTGGGAAAAATTTGATAGCTGCATTTGGGGTTTCATGATTGTAACAAGATCCATATCAATTCAAGCTTGGAGGCTCTGGATTTGAACCCAAATGTTCAAATGCAGAACCATTTTCTGGGAGTTGGAACTGTATATAAAAACAACTTATTGACTTATTTCGGTGTGGTACTGGTAATAAGTTGTTTTTGATAAGTTAATCCTTCCTGACTTATGAAAAACTGCTTATTATCAGTTTACAATTTTAACCCTGTTTTATTTAACTCCGATTTGATACCACATAAGTTAATAAACACTTTTACAAAAAAACGTAAGTTGTTTTAAATAAGCAATCCCAAACACCCCTTTATACCAGTGCCAAACCGGTAATAAGGAGTTTTTAATGAATTTAAACCCCTCTGACTTATAATAAGTTGATAAATGCTTTTGTAGAAAAACATAACTGGTTTCAAATAAGCAATCCCAAACACCCCCTAATAATTTAGGGGGTTCTTGGATGTGCCTTTAAGTTGATTATTGCAATTTGAAGCTGTAATAATCAATTTAGGGGCCATTTACCAAACGATTACCGGGTAAGCACTTAAGGGTAAGTGTCACCACTCTCACTATATTAGGTAAGATTCTCGGCCCTCAAAATAGCATAGTAGGCAATAATCTTATCCGGTAAGTGTTAACCTGGTATCAGTCACCACCCTCACTTATCGGGTCAGATTGTCGATCCTTGCCAGGGCTCATTCCGAGTAAAGATTCTCAGTTCTTGCCATGCTTACCCGGTTAGAGCTTGGTAAACGGCCCTTTAGTTTGCAACCTTATCCAAACACTCCATTAGTATGCAGTTTTGCACCACTTCTTTCCTTCTAGAAAGGCATATGTGCTCATTATATTCTATTTTGAATTTGATTTTCATGCCCGTCCCTTAGCATGTTAAATGTGAGATTTTGAACAGGGCCTCCAAATTTACATGTGTTTAGGGTCTTTTATCGACCTGTGTAAAACTATAGCCGAAATTATTTAGGTTCAAACCGTTAATTGTTTGGTTTTATGTTCAAATCATTAATGATTTAGGTTTAGTTTCAGATTGTTAATCGTTTTAGGTTTAGCCCATTTTTGTTTTTAACATATATTCTCTGTTATCTCATTTATTCAATGTAATCAAAAGTTTTAGATGTAGCAGAACCTCCAAAAAGATTGGAACGTCCCTGTTTCCTATATATATATATATATATATGCTGCATTTTTGTCATTTTTGTTTCATCAGAAAGGTGCTGCACCCTACTTTGGTTGCATTGTTGGAAGGGTTGCAAATAGGATTAAGGAGGGGAAGTTCACACTCAATGGGACGGAATATTCGTTGCCAATTAACAACGGTCCAAACAGTCTCCATGGTACGGGGTAACTGCCTTCTGTTTATATCTACGCATATAATTGTCGATAAGGGTCAAAAGATTTGGTTCTGTTTTTACTAAAGCTTCCCGAACCGTGAATAAGCACTTGATAAAGCAACCATGGTGATCAAGATATAGTTATATAAAGAGTGTGAATGGAGCTATGAAAAATTCAAGAATCGAAGGACCAACTAATATGAGTTACTTGGAGGAAAGTCATATAACTCAACAAAACCAAATCATGATCCAGAGCTTGTTGTTTGATGCATAAGAACTTAAGGGCCGTTTGACAGTTGCTGAATGGTTTAGTGCAGAATGATTAAGTGATCAGAATGACTAAGAGGCTTTCATGATATAGTGCAGAATGAAATATAATTGTTTACGATGAAATTAGTGCGCTTAATGGTTAAGAGAGTCCCATGATACAAAATCATTCAGAGGGTTTTAGAACCATTAAGAGGCAGACTTTTTATTACCAAACAAGATTAGATGTTGCCTCTTAATGGAACTGTTAAGAGGTAAACAAAGAATCCCTTCGTTATATTTCGATGCATTTAGCTGAATAGCTCTTCCTTTTTCTTATATGAAGGTGGGCTTAAAGGATTTGACAAGGTAGTTTGGGAAGTCGTTGAACATAAACAAGGCGACAATCCGTCAATAACCTTTAAGTATCGTGCTTGTGATGGGGAAGAAGGTATCCGTCTCTCTCTCACTATATATATATATATATATATCAAACAAGAACCACAAAAAGGTTGAAAACCGTTAGAACTTACCTTAAGCTATTGGTTCATACCATCTAAGGCTAGGATTTAAGTTATTGATCAACATATATTTGTTTCACGATGTTTACCTGTCTTTTTTGTTTTTACTGCACGTAAAAAAGTTTCACAATATGAAACAAAACCACCCGGGGGGTCCTCCAAGGAAACAACTTCTCTACCCTTTGAGGTACAGGTGACTTCGTATATCCCACCCCTCTGAGACCTTGCTTTCGGGCGGGATGTATTAGGCTTGTTGGTTTACTTTGGTTCATATATGTCTCTCCTCCAAGAAAAAAACGCATTTAATTTAACGATCAATGATGTTGGAATCAGGTTACCCCGGAGATCTTTCCGTCACTGCAACTTACACTCTTACTTCAGCAACTGCATTGAGGCTCGACATGGAAGCAGTTCCCGAGAATAAGCCAACACCCGTTAATTTAGCTCAACATACCTACTGGAATCTGGCAGGCCACAATTCTGGTTCCATTCTCGACCATTCAGCGCAGATTTGGGCAAAATACATCACTCCCGTGGATCAACACACAATCCCGACCGGCGAGATCAAACCCGTCGCAGGAACTCCATTCGACTTCACCAACGAGAAGAAAATCGGCACTTCTATCCACGAGGTTGGTTTAGGGTACGACCACAACTACGTGCTCGATTGTGGGGAAGAAAAATCAGGCTTGAAACGTGCTGTGAAACTGAAGGACCCATCGAGCTCAAGAGTTCTCAACTTGTGGACCAATGCCCCCGGAATGCAGTTTTATACGGCTAATTACGTAAAGGGGATAGTCGGGAAAGGCGGAGCCGTGTATGAAAAACACGGAGGAGTGTGTTTGGAGACGCAGGGGTTTCCGAATGCCGTCAACCAAGCGAATTTCCCGTCGGTTGTCGTTCAACCTGGCGGTAAGTATCTACATAGTATGCTGTACGAGTTCTCGGTCGAATAAGGCTTTATTTTTCTGTGTTAATTAGATTTCGCATAAGTTGGTGAACTCCGTGTGCTTGTTTCGAAATAATGTTTGGTTATGAAAACGCTTCTAAATTTTGAACTTATTTGATGTTCAAAGCGTTTGAGGTGTTTAGCGTATTTTGAGGATCCGGAAAAAGTTTGCTCCAATAGCTATGCTAAACTCTCTTCTAAAATTGGGCAAATTGTATGAAAAAGTAATGACAACGTACTTTAATTTGATTCCTATTTTGGGTAAGGTACTTTCAAAACTTTCATTTTGGTACCTATGATGTAAAATTTTAAATATTTAAGTACCTAGTAACAGGTTATCATGTTGATGTGGCGAGTGATATGGTATCCAACTCGGTATTATTTGCTGACGTGGTTAGTGACATAGATTTTTTTAATCTAAAATTAGTCTTTTTTAATCTAAAATTAGTCCTCAACTGGTTACCCAGGTACTTAAATGTTTAAAACTTTACATCTTAGGTACCAAAATAGAAGTTCTGAAAATACGTTACCTAAAATAGAAATCAAGTTAAAGTACATTATTTTTTCATGCACTTTGCCCTCTAAAATACTATTAGGGGTTGTTTGTTTACCTCTTAATAGTTCAATTAAGAGACAGTCTTTGAATCGTTAAGAGGTGAATTTTGTTTGGCAAAAAAAAAGTCTGTCTCTTAATGGTTCTAAAACCCTCTGAATGATTTTGTTTCCTAAGGCTCCCTTAACCATTCAGCGAAATTTTAAACAATTACCAAACAATTACATTTCATTTTGCATTATATCATGAGAGTCTTTTAATCATTCTGACCACTTACTCATTCTGCATCAAACCATTCAGCAATTGATAAAGAGCCCTTTAGCGCCTAAGTTTGGTATTTTGGTTGTGGAGCGGTTAAAATAGGGTCTAAGACCGTCCAGGGCCTAAAACCGTCCAAGATCTAAGACCGGTTAACACGAGGACCGATCATGATTTGAACCAACTAACTCGAGATGGGTTAACCCGACGAGATGTGTTATATAAGCCTTCAAGATTCAATATTAACAGAGGTGTATGTGTATCGTTATAAAAAAAAAGTTGAAAATGTCACGACCTTCGGTTTCAAGGTCTAATTTGTTATTTTACTACCTTATAATGCATTTATGTAAAACATTTGCATTTCAAAGGGCTGTTTGACAGTTGTTAAATGATTAGGTGCATGATGATTAAGAGGCTTTCATGATAGTATAAAATGAAATGTAATTGTTTAGTAACTGTTTAGAATGAAATTAGAATGTTGAATAATTAAGGGAGACCCAAGATATTAAATCGTTCATAGTATTTTTGAATCATTAAGAGGCAGACTTATTTTGCCAAACAAGATTCACCCTCTTAACGATTCAGATGTTGTCTATTAATAGAACTATTAAGAGGTAAACAAACAAGTCCTAATACATTTAAAAGTTATTAACAAAATCATTGATATTTTTCACAAAAATAATATATAACAAAAAAATAAAATTAAAACAATTTTAATATATTTAACTTTATGTATAGATGTGTATGATTACAATGTTGTTTGTTTACCTTTTAATAGTTTTATTAAGAGGTGAATTTTATTTGGCAAAAAAAAAAATGCATCTTAATGGTTCTAAAACTCTCCGAATGATTTTGTATCATGGCCTCCTTAACCATTAAGCGTCCTAATTACGTTGTAAATAATTACCAAACAATTATATTTTATTTTGCATTATATCATGAGAGCTTCTTAATCATTCTGCACTAAACCATTCAGCAACTGCCAAACAACCCCTACGTATTGACGTAGTTCTGCTAAAACATAAATGTTAGGATTTTTAATGAGGAATTATATCATTTTTTTATTTTCGATTTACAATAAAATTTTATTTCATGTCGTATCAGAGCTAGTTGTGTTGAATGATTAGATAAAAGAATCAAAAACGAAAAACATGTCAAACGAATTGAGAACCAATTAAAATGTAGGTGAAAGGTCATGTGAGAACGGAAATTATGATGAAAAACGTGAGAAAAGATCTGAACTCTTGATCACTTCTACTATGATGTTCACCCATGAATTGCGTTATAGAAGGAATTTATTATGTGCATCACGGTGCATGTAATTAATGTTGACATTCGATTACAATTGATCAAATGATGGAGATCTCTTCTTATACTTCTGACTGAAACTCAACCCTTAAAATATATTTAATTAATCAAATACTAAAATAAATATTATAAATATCTTATAATAATTACTTAAAATTAACTTTATTTCTCTCCATAAATTTCTTATTTTTATAGAATAAAATTGCAATAATATAACTATACATCTTTATTTTATTTTTAATTTAATTATGGAATCTTAAAAACTCAATTTTCAAATAAATTGATTTTTAAAACTCAGTAATATAGACAAACATTTGTTATATACTAAAAGGGTACTCAAACAATACAGCGAGATAGATCTCGATTTTAATGTTTAGTTTTTATTTATTTGTCTTTATCTATATAATATGATTTTATGTGGTTTTGAGAAAATGATAATGTTTTTATTTTTGAATGAAATATAAATTTGAAGATAACATACAAACTTGAAAATAAATAAATTAGTATTAAATTAACTATTTAATAATTCTTTTTTTGGTGTAACTTATTTAATTCAATTTTTTATTATAATTTAATAGCAAAGTAATTTATTTTTGGTTTAACAATATAATTTTTTATAAAGATAATAATTAAAAATTCGGTTAGAACTCAATGATTATTTTAATTATATTTTAGATAATCTATATTTAAAATGAATGTTTATCCTGTATTTGATTATGTTTATTTACAATTAGTTACACGAATTTAAAAATGAAGCTTTAATAAGTTGTACTTACGCAAAATTACTTGTAATTTTGAATTTTAAGTAATATGCATCAATAAACAATATTTCATAAAGATACATAATAAAATTAGTGATAAAATCTCTAAAATAGAGAATCAGTTAAAGTTGAATGTAATTATTATAGATGCTCTAAGATTTTTCATAAAGATACACATAACATTTGTTATTTAAATTCAAATAAAGGGGATGTTTGGTAGTTGATGAATGGTTTGGTGCAAAATGATTAAGTGGTCAGAATGATTAAAAGGCTCTCGTGATATAATGCAAAATAAAATAGAATTGTTTGATAATTGTTTACAATGAAATTAGGGCGCTGAATAGTTAAAGAAGACACAAGTTGCAAAATCATTCCGAGTATTTTAGAACCATTAAGAGACAACTAACCTTTTTTTTGCCAAACAAGATTCAGGGGCTGTTTGCCAGTTGTTGAATAATTTAGTGCATAATAGTTAAGTGGTCAGAATGATTAAGAGGGCCAGAATGGTTAAGTGCTGAATGAAATAATGTTGTTTGGTAACTGTTCTCTGAATGACAGTAAATTACCATTTTAACCCTCTGTGCATAACCCATAAAATTTCTGTTGGTTTCTTGGAAAATCAAATACCATGGGGTATAACTAGGCTTGATAATCAATAACAATGGGTATAAGTTTCCTGAAATTTATGTTTGTTTCCTGGTATTTCAAGATCTGTTGTTTCAACATACAATATAACAATGGGGCAGAATAATACCTGAAGCGAGGAAAATGATGGAGGCGACTGGCGACGAGCGGCGATGTGCAGCGACGACGAGAGGCCACGACGACGGCCTTGGAAGAAGCCGACGTGAGACCTGCTGGAAGAAGAAGACCGACCGACGATCGTAGGGTGGGGGTGGCGATTTGCAGACCGGCGACGAGAGGGTGGGGGGAGGGGCTTTGAAGACCGGAGACGGGAGGGTGGGGGGAGTAGGGATGGTGATTTGCCCCGACCCGGTGGGGAACCCGGTTCACCCGACCCGAACATGGTCGGGGATTTCTCGCTAAAACGGGTCCCGGGGCCGGGGATCCCCGGTAGACTCAAAGCGGGGACGGAGAATGTTACTCAAAACGGGGTCGGAGTCGGGGCCGGGGATCCCCGGTATAACCAAACTAAAGCATACTTTTTACCGGGGATTGACCGGGGTTTACCGGGTTTTGACCAGGGATTGCTAGAATTTGACCGGGGACGAGATGATAATCCCCGTACCCGCCCGGGACCGGGGCCGGGGACGGGGGACGATATTACAAACTGGGGGCGGAGCCGAGGATTACAAAACCCGCCCCATCCCCGCCCCGTTGCCATGCCTAGGGGGGAGGGGTGTGAGCGACGTGTGAGGAAAGCTTGGGAGAGAGGACAAAGTTGGAAAAAAGAACAATATCAATGGTTTAGAGAAGCCCCAGATGCAAAGTGGTTAAGAGGGGTAGTGTAACCATTAAGAGCCTCTTTTTTTTTTTGCCAAACAACCTTGACCTCTTACCGATTAAGAGGTTGGCTCTTAATGTAACCATTAGGAGCCAAACAAACAACCCCTCACATCTTAACGATTCAGCGACTGCCTCTTAATGGAATATTAAGAGGTAAACAAACAACCCCAAAGTCTAGACCAGATATGAAACATTGGGTTCAAGCCTGGTTAAATCGGTTCGAACCATTGGATTCACATGAAAGACCAGACCGGGTTTTTTCTTTCCCTTTTATCGAAACTTCGCATGGAGAACAAGAACGATGTGTTCTCAAAACGTTTTTTATAAAGGAAAAGAGAGGGAAAGTAAAATAACTCGTGTTTTCGAAACTCTTTTAGAAGAGAAAAGAAATGAAATAAATCATAAATTTCTCCAAATGTGGGAGGAAACGGACCAAAAAGAAAAGAAAGAAATTAAAACACATTAAAAAGATTATTAAAATTACAAAACTATCCCAATCTTTAATAATAAAGAACATATTTTTAAAGGGTATATTTGTAAAAATATATATTTTCTTTCCTTTCTTTTTATTGAAGAACATGATTTTTTTTATTTCTTCCATTTTCCATTATTATTATTTTCCATGACTTCAGGATTGTTTGTTTATCTCTTAATAGTTTCATTAAGAGACAAACTCTAAATCGTTTAGAGGTGAATCTTGTTTGGTAAAAAAGTCTGTCTGTTAATGGTTCTTAAATCATGAGAATGATTTTATATCCTGGGGCACCCTTAACCATTCAACACCCTGATTTTATTGTAAACAATTACCAAACAATTATATTTCATTTTGCACTGTAACAAATTTTTTAACGATTCTGTACCAAAACATTGCCTAAGGGGGTGTTTGGGATTACTTATTTTAGGTGCTTTTTGACTTATTTCAGTCTGACACTGGTGATAAGTTAAATGCTAGCTAGTGTTTGGATGAAAAAAATAAAACTGCTTATACTGGTGCCAAACCGGTAATAAGCAGTTTTTAATAAGTTAATTCTTCCTGACTTATGAAAAACTGCTTATTACCAGTTTACCATTTTAACCCTGTTTTATTAGTGTTTGATAATTATTAATCTTATTTATATAAATTTTTGTCAAAGATGTTATTATAAATGATGAAAATTAAATTTTTACATGTTAAAAAATCAAATAAGTTAATAAACAATCCCAAACACTCTCATAAGTCAATAATATGGAAGACTGTCTTTTTTGGTAATTTTACATATATAAACAAAATTTATCAAACACTAAAAAATAACTTATCAGCTTATTACCTTTTGGTACCGCTATAAGCTAATCCAAACGTTTTTTACAAAAGTCTGGTTTAATGCCTCACTGGTTGTGTATCCGCGCAATACGGCGGAGAGCCGTGAATTTTAACGATTTTTAAGTTTCACTGGTTTTATTAGAAAAGATTTAACGATGATATAAATTACACTTGGTCTTTACATATTAACACAATTTGAATAAATAATAGTTATGGTTCCAATTACAGTTTATCGATGAAAAAAATTGTATGACAGTTTAAAATCTAATATATTTAAAATCTAACATATTTAAACGACTCCACAAATATATTCGATTTACACCAAGAGCAAATAATCAAGAGAGTGAGACCGAGAGTTTTAGAGCAATTAACTGAGAGATGATTGAGAGAACTTTTAATAACTCATGAATATCAATTTAAATCTCACATTGGGAGATGAGAAGAAGACATAGATGTACGAGAAGGTGAATACATGAGTAAAAGATGTCAAAAATATCTTTGGAACATGAAAAGAAAAAGTAATAATGTATATTGGTAATTTGTACTATAACACTAAATACATAAAGTATTAATACTTAATGCATTATGAGTTATTTTTAAGACTTTATGCATAAATATATAATACTTTGTACATTAAAAATTATTTTTAAAACTTTTAAAAACTCTAATTTATAAAATAATATAGATAAATTAACATACACTCTTGCAAAAAAAAAAAAAAACATAAGTTATTTTATTTTAAGGAAAAGTCCAAAAAAACCAAATGGACTTTACTGTTTGGAACGATTAAGTCCTTGGACAATTTTTTGGAGCAAATAAACCATTGGACATTTTAAAACATGTTAAACAAATCCTTAGACTTTTTAGAATTTGTTAAATAGATCCTTATATGTTTAAAATGTAACATGTGACCTGAAGAGTAGGTAAACTCAAATTAAAATAAAAACCCTAATATCCTAAAAATGATGACTCCCATCTCACTCATCGTCTCCCTCTCGTCTCCACACCACCGTCGCTGCTTAACACCCTGATGCCACCGTCTCCCTCTCGCCGGTCCCTGCTGCACCACCCCTGTTGCCGCGCACACCACCCCTGTAGTAGCCGTACTACTGCACCACCCCTGTTGCCGCTCGCCACCGCACCCAACCCTGTCTCCGCTCGTCGCCACCGCACCCAGCCCTGTCTCCGCTCGTCGCCACCGCACCCAGCCTTGTCTCCGCTCGTCGCCACCGCACCCAGCGCTGTCTCCGCTCGTCGCCATACACCACCGTCCCATCGCCGGTCGTTGCTGTTGAACCGTCTCTATCGCCGATCCCGCTGCAGTTTGATCTAATCAGGTTTGTTCCAACATTGTCGATTTCAGTTGTTTAGTTGTTTACTTAGTGATCATCTCATCTTGAAATCAAGTTTATGCTTAATTGTGAGTCAAATTCTTGAATTTCGTTTACTGTTTAATTGTGTTGAATTGGTCAAATTCTTGAATTAGCTTGGTCTAATGGCATTTAGTTGTTTTTGTAACACCCTCATTTTCATCAAGAGAGATGTTACGTAATCTGAATCATTTTCTTAATAAATACACCAAAGTAATGGCTAAATTAAGACCATTTAAACTATTACAGCGGAAATCTTTGAATCATCAAAGTTTTAACTTAAGTTCAAACCCACCTTCACTTGGGGTTAAGTTACAAAAGATCATTACAGCGCAACTTAGACAAAAGACTAAAATGAGATAATAATAGGCAACACTCTAAGCATGTCCTTTGCCTTTGTCCGTTCTCGAACTACCTGGGCCTGAGATGCATACTATAGTCAGCTTATAAAGCTTAGTGAGTTCATGGTTTTCGTG
>NC_037528.1:46358094-46377857 GCF_001531365.2 Cynara cardunculus var. scolymus
CCGGAACCGGTTCCCGGCGGTTCCGGTTCCAAAAATTTAAGAACCGCTCTAACCGGTTCCGGTTCCGGTTCCAATATCTCAAGAACCGCCGGTTCCGGTTCCGGTTCCGGTTCCTGTCAAAAAGGGCGGGTACCCGCCTATGCTCACCCCTAGGCGCTGCTGCTCCTGCTCTCTCCCGACCATGTAATCGGCGACGGCGCTGCTGCTGCTGCTCCTGCTCTCTCCCGACCACGTAATCGGTGACGGCAACAGGCCGACGGCGCTGCTGCTGCTACTCCCTCTTCGGCTCTCCCTCTCGGCTCTCGGTATTCAATATTAGTTATGACCTAATGGGAACTGCTGTTTTTTATTTTGAATCTGAGAAGATGATTGCTATTTGTCGGCTGCTACGAGAAATGTTTGATTCTTTAAAATGTTATTTTTGACTATATGATGATTGAAACCAAATCAAATGAAAGGAGCTTTAATGACTAATGATGTCAGTGTAGACCAGTTCATAAGTTTATTCTAGATTCTAATTAATGGTTTTTTTGATGGTTTTACCTTACGGATGCTTTTACCTTACGGATTCTATATTCAATATTTTTGACTTTGATGCTTTTACCTTACAGATTCAATATTCAATATTCTTCATTTTTGATGCTTTTAAGTTTGTATTTTATAAGTTTATTCTAGATTCTAATTAATGGTTTTTTCATTCATATTATGTCATTATCACATATAAACTTTTTAATTTTAGATGGAACCTTCGGAAAACGAGAACATACATGGTGATGAGAATGAGATGGAAGAAAACAAGGAACAAGTAACAACCCGTTTCCCCGTTGGGGACGGGGATGGGGATGTGATCATAATCCCCGGCGGGGACGGGGACGGGGACGGGGACGGGGACACATACGAGGATCGGGGACGGGGATGGGTATTGGGGTCCCCCCCCATCCCCGCCCCATTACCATCCCTAGCCGGAGCCTCTGGGCTCTTAAGTCCTTCAGGACCAGAGCCCCTCTGGTTGTATACCACACTTAGAAAATATTTAGTAACCCGTCCGTCGATCCTCTGGTTCTAAATCACACTTAGAAAATATTTGCCATTTAGGACCAAAGCCCCTCTGGTCTCTCTTCCAGAGCTTCTGGTCTTCATGACCAGAGCCTCTGGTTCCAACCATACTTGGAAAATAATACAACACCAAGGGCCGGAGCCCTTCTGTGGTCTCTCTCGCAGAGCTTCTGGTCTCACGACCAGAGCCTCTGTGGTATCGTCCAGAGCCTCTGTGGTTGGAGCCTTGGAAAATTTGGTACCAAGGGCCAGAGCCCCTCTGTCGTCTCTCCTACAGAGCCTCTGTCTAATACAAGATACAGAGCTCTCATGCAGAGCCTCTGTCTAACCTAACCTGACACAGAGCTCTCATGCAGAGGTTCTGGCCAACATATCTTGATTCGAAGCTCTCATGCAGAGCTTCTGGCTATCATGACACAAAGCTCTCATGCAGAGCTTCTGTCTAACATACTTGATACAGAACTCTCATGCAGAGCTTCTGCATAACATTMTCTAAGGTGGTTGCTAAGCAGAATGCGATACAACGTGTTTACCATTTGAAACCTAAACCCTGAAACCGACCTTAAAACACGCAGTTTGGGACGTGAGCCCTCTAGAGTTCTATACAGAACCGAAGGCATGACTAAGCCTTGTATCATCATAAAATTTGGGTCGAGTAATTATCTCTAAACGACGGGAAGCAGGGGTTTTCTTGATGGTATGAACTTCGGCTTCTCTCCTTCAGGCTCAACGATTTCCTTCTCCTTCTCAAAGAGTAATGACCCTAAGCTAGTGCCCACGATTTATACTCAGATGGTTTGGCCTATTAGTTGACCAAATCGGCTAAATCCCGGATTTTTGGCTGTGAACTACCTTCTGCAAGCATGCAGGTCACAGTTTCCTCAAAGGGACCAGGCATCGCCTGCCCTCTCCTGCCTCTCCCAACGTCAACAGCTGGCCTTCCTCTAATAAGAGCCTTCAGCCGTGGCCAAAATCAGCAAGATTTAACTTATTCAAATTTCAAATTGATTATATATATATATATATATATGAATAAAATCGAAGTAATACATTATTTATTCCTCGAAATTTTTGGGTTTTACAGTTTTGGTTTTGATGTAATGCTTTAATTATTGTAGTTTTTGGATGGTTTTTGGTCTGTGATCAAACATACATCTTGGGTTTAGAAGAATTCTAGTTCTAATGCTTGCTTTAATGAATTCTTCAGATTTCATGATGATATTGGGGTATCAAAACTCCTGTCTATGAAGAAAGACAACTTGTTTAAGGTCAAATATAATCTTGATGGCAAGCAAGTGCCTGAACAAAGAATGGAGGAAAAGAGTCAACCTTCGTTGAAATCGAAAGTTCTCTCCAGGGTTTTCTCCGAAGATTAYGAAAGAGTGCAGAAGAAATTCTTGGATCCTCGAGGGCTAACTATTTCGGAAATGGAAYCATATTTTCTTGTTCGCATGTTTGATTTCTTTGTTTGTAGACCCTTTGTTCTTTTACCTACCATCTGTTCGAACCAGCCATGTTTGCATCCATATTGGTCTCACCCTCGAGATCGGTCTCACCGTCGTGAGATCAATAGCAGACGTCTTTTACACCATTTAGATTCTCATCAAGTTCCGTACTGCCTATGTTGCACCATCTTCTTGGCGTGCATTTTGTTGCAGTGGAGCTTGTGATATTGTTACTTCTAGTGAAATAAAAACGCCTTCTAATCGTTCTGTTTTTGTGGTTAATACAGCTGCTAATATGGCTGATCATACCGAGCCAAAGTGGCTCGACCATGACTAACACAAAAAATGTTCTTCGGTTTATCATAATTTTCCAATACCTCCCGAGACTATATCTCATATTCCCTCTAACATCACAAATTGTCGAGGCTACAGGCATCGTGACTGAAACCACAAGAGCTGGAGCTGCGTATAATCTGATGCTATACATGTTAGCAAGCCATGTAATCACCAAAACAACCTTAATAGAACATGTTAGCAAGCCATGTAATTACCAAATATGAACAAATCATATTTTCATCGTTAGATTCATGGATACTTGACACACAATGGCATTGTTGCTATTTTTATGCGCAACTTTTGTTATATATTTTGGTTCAATTTTTGGTATATATGTTGGTTTAATTTTGGTAAAATTATGCCCAAAATTTGTATGCACATTATAATGTTTTGGATACAACGTTTGTATGTTTTGTGAAGAGTAATGAGAATGATATATTTGTTTTTTTTTTATAAATATAAGTACTTTTTTCGTTCAAAAAATGTTTAAGGACTTGATCGTTCAAAATATGAAAGTCCATTGGTTTTTTCGGACTTTTTCCACTAACAAAATGTATTTAACATATTTTAGAAAGTCCAAGGATTTGTTTAACAGGTTTTGTAATGTTTAAAGACTTATTTAACAGGTTTTAGAATGTCCAAGGGTTTATTTGCTCCAAAAAATTATCCAAGGACTTAATCATTCCAAACAGTAAAGTCCATTGAGTTTTTTTTGGACTTTTCCAAGAGCAAATAATCTAGAGAGTGAGACCGAGAGTTTTAGAGCAATTAACTGAGAGATGATTGAGAGAACTTTTAATAACTCATGAATATCAATTTAAATCTCATATTGGGAGATGAGGAGAAGACATAGATGTACGAGAAGGTGAATACATGAGTGAAATGTGTCAAAAATATCTTTGGAATATGAAAAGAAAAAGTAATAATGTATATTAATAATTTGTACTATATGTTATTTTAATGTAGATTAAGAGATTCTAATACTAAATACATAAAGTATTAGACTTAATGCATTATGAATTGTTTTTAAGATTTTATGCATAAATATATAGTAATTTATACATTAAAAAATATTTTTAAAACTTTTAAAAACTTTGATTTATAAAATAATATAGATAAATTAACATACACTTTTGCAAAAAAAAAAAAATTATTTTATTTAAATAAGCAATGCCAAACATGACTACCAATGGCCCTTCTTTTTCCCCCTAAATTGGAGAACACAGCGGAAGAACCCCATTTGGCTTCAAACTTCTTTCGAGCAGGAAAACGAGAGGATGGAGGCTAGCGAAGAAAGGGTAATGCCGAAGAAGCCAACAAGGGCGCAGGTACCCCTTTACGTTCAATCACAATCAAATCTTTGCAGTCAAAATCCTATAAATTTTACTATTCGTTGTTTACAGATCATGCAAAGAAAGAAAAGGATCGATCAGCTTCTCAGATCAGCTTATTCTCCCGATAAAGACCATCTTATTGAGTTTTCACACTTCCGCCATTACAATACAACTGGTCTGCATCATCTCTTTCCTTCAAAAGCCCTGACATACGTTAATTTTGAGTAATCTCTCCTCCCTGGAAGCATTTGAGTGTCAAATGACTTAGTTTTTAATCAACATTTATGTTGCACAGAAAGAATTGTGAACATCATTAGCAATTTCGAATTTGGTAACTGTCTAAATTGCAGGGGGTAGGGTATCTTTACAATTTCTTTTTAGTAAGCGTTTTTGTTCATATCCAGTTGAAGTCCAGTTAAGTGCACAAGTGCTAAGCCCCTTGTTTGCAAAATTGGAGAGGGAAGTTCTGTCATTATTTGAAATTGTGATTGAAGAAGCTTTTCCGAAGCAAGTGGTAGTTTTTCTTGGTTGACATGTTCCCCAAACCCACATCCCGAGCAGCTAGGCTTTGACTTTTCTGTTCGATATACGTTGGAACCTCCATTCTCTTCTTAACTGCTCTTTTGGAGGATAATCTAAAGGGGTTCTATATATTCTCATATGACAAGGTTTAAACTCTAAACACCCTGGGATGAGTTGTGCTTGTCTGGCCTTTGTCTTTGTTTTTGTGGGGGGGGGGGGGTGTTTTTCATTTCAAAATGAGTGATCCTAGGCTTCGACCAGACTAATTCCATGGAAATTCGTGGCTGTAGGCTTCACAGCCCTGTGGTAAATCTAGCAGTGGCCACAAGTGCACATGTAGATGGCCGGATTTGAACCTGGTATGATTTTATCATCTTCTTATCTTTTTCCACCACATTTTCACCCTTGGAGTGGGTGTGTTGGAGTCACACATTGGCTATACTTGGACCCTTTCTCCTCGATATATGTCGGAATATTTCTTCTCTCCTCAATGGTTCTTTTGGAGAATATTCTAATGGGGTTCCACATATTCTGACAACATGTACTTGCTATATTGCTGTTGATGACCATAGAAGCCTGTAATTGCTTACAAACATAGGGTGGTACGCTAGGATCTTAATTAGAAGCTCTAGAGTTGACAGGTTTCAACATAGATAAGGACTAGAGGAGAGGCAAGGGCTCATGGAAAGTATACTTCCAAAAGATGAGATTGGCTGTGGTTGTGCTCATGGAGCTAAAGTAGTTGCCTGAAGTTGTGAGAGATGTGTGCTTGGCTGTTATTATTATTGATGAATGAATGCTTGAATACTTTTAAGATCATTTCTGTACATTCTATTTACTTTGATAAACTAATGAAGGGTTAAGATCGTTTTTGACATATACCTTTTACTTTGATAAACTTAATAAAGGGTGATAACATTAGCATAAAAGAAATCCAAAAGGCAAGGCCATAGATACCGAGAATGTAACAGTTAAGGGAGATACAGTTGCTTTTGTGTAAAACAAGTTCTGCTTTTAGGCAGATGGAAATCTGGAAGATGATTTTAGTCTAGATCTTTACTATCACCCCTAGTGGCAGAGTTTATGTAGTAGACAAGGTAAATGCTCTGATCTTTATAGCTCGGGATAAAGGGCTTTCTGGGAAGCATTCATGGTGAGAACAAAGCCTTTGTGGCTTCTATCAATCTCTCTAAGATCCAAGCTCAACCTAAGAGACAGAAGCCAGGGAAGATGCATCAAACCACACTATTGTATGAAGAATTTATTATTCTCGTAGATGTTCCTTCCTTGCTTTTGAATGCAGTAATTTAGAGTAGGTTTTATACTTATTCTCAATGATTATTCAAATTAAAATGTCATCCCATCCTCCTTGTTTATTGGCAATGACCCTTAACGGTATATAATAATATTGAATAAGATTTTGATAATTTATTCTGCCACACAGGAGACTTGAATAAAGTCTGCCTTTTTTAAGCTAACAGCCATATGCTAAAGTCTAAGACTCTTAAAATCATTTTTCTCAACTCTTGTACGGACTACATGTTCTTCATTTGATTAATCCTCTTTAGAAAAGCTTATTATTTTAAGTTATATTTCTTATTTATTTTTCCTGCTAATGCTCTCCTATTAAACAGGTCTATCTTTAGTCCTTGAGTCTGGACGTGGGGATAAACTTTCATCTAATTTGAAGCAGTACATCCAAAAGCTCCTTAAGGTAGAAGCAAATTGCTGTACAACTGTGTTAGTCTTATTTTAGCTTTACGAAGCATGTTAGCTGTATCCTGTATTGCCAAAAGTGGAGGATTACATCTTTTCTTTCGAGCAGGTCAATATGGAGGGGCCTTATGGAGCAGAGTGGCCAGCAGAGGAAAAAGTGAAGCGCAAAGAAATGTCATCTTCTGAAGCACTATATATTTTTGTACGAAAGGTTGCAAGCACCCCTGATGATGCGGAGGCATCCATAATTGGATTTGTACAATATAGATTCACCATTGAGGAGGAAATACCTGTACTTTATGTGTATGAATTGCAGCTTGAACCTACTTATCAGGGGAAGGGAATTGGAAAGTTCCTGATGCAACTAGTTGAGCTAATTGCATGCAAGGTAATCAACTTCCATTATTCTTATTTGATGATGCTCTTTTTTTTGTATAATTGAAAGTGTGCATGATATGATCAATATCGTTTTAATACTTGACCTAGACTAGAGGCATCCTGAACTGAAAAATTCTTGAATGTTGTTGTTCTGTTTCTACCCTAAGTGCTTAATTGACGTTGCATGGTTGTCTAATTATATATTTACTGTTGGTTTAATGTTTCAGTTTGTTTGTCTTCTGCTTTCCTCAGAACTGCATGGGTGCCGTGGTACTCACTGTACAAAAAAGGAACTCTTCAGCAATCAATTTCTACTTGAATAAGCTAAGGTAACATATGATATTGGGACTAATTTTTGGAGCATAACCCTCCTTAGAAAATCTTACATAGGTATGAAATATTGCATTGGTTTCTTTTGTGAAGGTTGAACCAATTTATTGCTTCAACACATTATAAACAACTAATTAGGTGTCAGAATTAAGATTAAGGTTTCAGAAAGTCTACAGTGGGACGTTATTATTCATGAGAACGTGAGATAAATTAAGTTCATTGGTCGCAAAACATGGATTCTGTTCATGGGCATATCTGTATTATTGCAGTGAGTTATAATACAGTACTAATTACTGCTGGGAGGACCTGTAATATTGTCGTCCAGCACTTGTTTGTTGTCAGATTTAAAAAGTAGAAACTTGTTCCTTTTAGTTATACCTAAACTAAAACAACAGTTTATCTAGTTTTCTCATGCGAAGAGTGCTAAGATTTTTTGTTTCAATTTCACCTCTTTTGAGTACTAGCATAAGCTCTGAATAATTTCCTGATACCGTTGAATCTAGAGTATATGAATATTAGGAAAATGGTATACAGCTAGTGGATAAATGGACATAGAAGTAGTTTCTAAGTTTTGTGCTTTCGCTTTCGTCTGCACCTATCCAGTTTTTCTTTGTGTTCTCCTTATGATGATGACCCTCGGCTTCTATGGTCCAGTGGCCCTATTCACAATTATGCTGTTTATTTAATCTTTATAAACACACTTTACTTAACTACTAATTGAAAATATATCCTTATCTTTATATTATTATTTAATCAATTATATTATTAGTTATATAGTAATATCTTATCTGAAAAAATATAGGATATTTATATTTTCAGATATGGATATATCATATCTATATCCACATCTGCTTATAGTGGATGCGGATACAGATTACTTGGATCATATATGAATTTGAACATCTATATGGACGTCAGACGTCCATTTTGATTTTCTGTATGAGCCATGAATTAGCAAATATCTCTGTTGCAGTCCAACACACTCTTAGCTACACATTAAAGGTGTTTTAGATTTTGAATTTTCTGGAAGAGAGTAATGGGTCATGTTATAATTACTTCATGTGCTCATAATTACATTCCCAGCAATGGTTAATCAACCTGTTTCCTTTCCACTTTATTTTAAGCCAACCCGACAATTATATTAAGACTTGTTTAGATCCTTGTGCTTCACATTAGTCTAGCGACAATATAGAATCTTGTGATTGCTTAATCTTGCTGCCAAATCTATTTCTGAAATTTTGATGTTCAGGTACAATGTATCAACCATTTCTCCTTCAAAAGTTTATCAGCTGGTATGAAATCTTTGCCCCCTTACAAAACTTTTTCTTTCTTACTTCCTTTATGCTAATCAAGTAAAATATATGTTTCTTTGAAGATAGTTCATATCACTTGACCTTTATACCGTTGTCTTGCAGATTGGAGTCATTGGAGAAGAGAAGAGCTATGAGATTCTCTGTAAAACATTTGACCATGAAGCTAAAGTTGTTTTAGAGGTAATTTGATTCTGCCGTTATGAATATCAACCAATGCACTTGAATAGTTCATCTGTTATGTGAATTCTGCAATATGGTGATATGCAAGGATTCGATTAACATGAAAAAAAAAAAAAAAAAACATACCAAGGGGTCATTGCACAATGGTGCCTCGGTTATTGGTAGAGCTCTTCCTCCTATGAGGTCAAGGGTTCAAACCTCACCAAAGGCGAGGAGTTTGCATGAGTATGATATACTCCAAAAAAACATATCAACCATTCCGGATTTATAAGTAATCACAATTACCAATTCCAGAAATAAATATCAATTATAATTATTGGTAATAAACACATTGTTGGATTATCCTCAATGTGAAATCTGCGATATTATACGTACATCACCATTGAC
Source organism: Cynara cardunculus var. scolymus (assembly GCF_001531365.2). Taxonomy (NCBI): domain Eukaryota; kingdom Viridiplantae; phylum Streptophyta; class Magnoliopsida; order Asterales; family Asteraceae; genus Cynara; species Cynara cardunculus. The sequence continues at coordinate 46,367,092 of NC_037528.1, forward strand.
AGCTCTTCGTCATTACTGGATTCCACTGCATACAATCAATTGATGTAAGCTGTTGTAATTTCAAGTAAAAAGTGTTCTCGGAATGAGTGATGAACAAACTCATTGTGATCCAATGTTTGTGGGATTGATATCAATTAAATCCCTGGAATGAACGACATCCGTTATTTTGCTGTAGCTACATTAAATACAAAAATATATTTGTGGATTAACATAGCACGCCTAATCATGGCCGTTGGATCAAAAGTGATTGATGGCTTGGATTGATCCTTAGGATTCTAAAATATTTGTGGTTCATACTTGAACCTCCCATATGTGTGTATATATATATAGAGAGAGAGAGAGAAAGTTATTGGTATTCAGTTAAAGAATCACGAATTAACAACATACAAGTTAAACATTGGTATTCAATCAAACATTAACAGCATAACTCATTGACATCCAATTAACATCATTTAACATTATAAAGTTACTAACCTCTAACGTTAATTAGCCTAGAAACAGTAAAGAAAATCATTTAAGAGACGGAAATGAGGTGGTGAAGACCTGGAAAAACATAGCAGAGAAGAATGGAAAAATAGAGAGTGGCGAACTTCTTTAACTGTTTGGTAGTTTTCTTTCCCTCTCTTTGTAAGTTAGTTTAACAGATTCTTAATGGACTAGAATTTCATTTAACTTTTGAAGGCTCTATGTGAAAGATAGGGGCGGTTTACCAAACGTTCAACACTCTCATATACGTTATCGGGTAACATTCTCACCCATCAAAACAGATTGTTGGTAAGCGTCTTTTACCCGTTAAGCACTTACCAGGTAAGAGTCTTCTCCCTCACATCGTAAGATTTCTCAATCCTTGCGATGCCTCCTAATAGCTTAGATTCTCGGTCCTTGTCATTCTCACTCAGTAAGGTAAGTGTCATCCGGTAAGCGTTTGGTAAATGGCCTATAATCTTTCCTAAGAAGGAACAATGCCTATATCTGAGATTATCTAGGTGACACGGATCATAGGGCACTCAAATTAACTGTAAACATTTTATCATAGAACGGGTCTTTCAAGATAATAGTCAGGAAAATTCTCGGTAGCCTTGAGAAGACTTGAACTGGTGACCAATTGGAAGGAGCCCAAGGCCTAGCCTTTATTTGGCAGTTGAGCTGGCCCTCAGGATTCAACAAAATCTAGGGGTTAGTTATATGATTGATCAGGTAAACTAACAAATTATGCATATAGAAATCAAACAAGATATTACAATATCTATACTATCTTATTAAGCAAATTTAGCAAATGCTTTAAAGTCTTAAAATACTAAACGACCAAAATACACTTTATACTCACTTTTTTACTTTTTCACTTTCTCACCCCTTCCTCTCCTCACATACACTCACCCACTCACAACTCGATTTTTTAAAATTATAATTTTAAATTTACACTTTATACCCCTCTAATTAATTAATTAATTTACTTTACGTCCTTTACTTTTAAATGTTTCATTTTAAACCTTTATCAAAGTAACATACATAATCGCATATCAATTAAAACATGTTTAAAAAATACATTTTTATTTTAACAAGTTACACCATTATAATCGTCTCGTTAATACCTTCGAAATGAGTCCAATATTGAATAGTTTTTGACTTAATTATATTATTATATATTATATATACTGTGAAAAAATATTTTTAATATTTACGATTTATACTTTTATAGTTATTTATTTATATATATACTATATATTTTGGGGTTAGGCTGTCCAAATTGCACTGTATAATATGTTTTGAATTAATATGTTCTTGGGTTTTTTTGAAATATATATATATTTATATATATATATATACATGTATTAATTCAACCTTAATCTGAGTTTTTGGACAAGAAAGAGGGTAAGCAGTTGAAATTTCATTCTAAAACCCATCTTTTTTTGTCTTTTCATGGCTTATGATCTGTCAAATTTGTAGTTTTCTTTATTGGTTTTGAGTGTTTATCTTAAAACTCAAGTTTCTTGGTTCTTTSCTCTTGATGTAAATCGAAYACATTTGTGGAGTCGTTTAAATATATTAGATTTTAAATATATTGGATTTTAAACTGTCATACAATTTTTTTCATCGATAGTCTGTAATTGAAACCATAACTTTTATTTATTCAAATTGTATTAATATGTAAAGACCAAGTGTAACCTATATCATCGTTAAATCTTATCTTATAAAACCAGTGGAACTTCAAAATCGTTAAAATTCATGGCTACCGCCGCATTGCACGGGTACACAACTAGTACTATAAAGAATAGTCAGTGATAATTTCTATCAAACTGAACCCAAAGGTGACTCCGGGCTATCTGCAAAGCAGGTGATCACCCTGGGATTAGTCAGCTCGCATGGCGGGTTGGATATCCAGGTTAATAAAAAAATAAAAAAATTAAAATCCAAAAGTATTATTTAATTTTGGAGAGTTCTCCAATTTGCATATTTTCATTCTCTCTTCTTTCCTACTTTCTCCATGTTGAACGATCTGTTGGAGAAAAAAATATGATAAAAACTCCAAAATCTTCATTTTCTCTATTTTGGAGAATCTAATTAAGATGCTCTCATGCCACAGATTAACTATTTGGCTCATTGTATTGTTATCTCTGTCTTCAGGAATCATGAAGTCTGGATCAGTGTGGTCTTGGTTAACAATGGAGATTTTTACCTTTCGATTGTCTGGCATCTAAAGGGATCAGAAGTCGGAAATTTTGAATCACGGGTACATTCTTTTTGCTAAAATGCAACCAAAATTAACATTTACAACTCTCCCAACATTCGGAAAGCTGATAAGCAGGATTGCGTTTTTATCGCCTTTCTTCTTTTCAGCTCCAAGTTGTTAGCAGTGATAGAAAAGCCTTTTAAGGGTTTAATCTATGAGTTTGTCCTCAAGATGGAGAGCATGGGCATGCTTGTTAGCAGCTTAATGAGCTTAATAAGACTCGCAGTTTATTCGGTCAACTATACATGAATGTTTGGTATTGGCTTAATGATATAGAAAAGTGGCTTATTCAGTAAGCTTCTAGGGGAGGCTGTATACAAAAAGCCAAGTATTTTTTTACAAACCTGCCTCTATCAATTAGGAAAATGCTCTTTCCAACCACAAGGGTGGTGCCTGATTGGTTTGAGCTTGGCTCCAAATGTCAAAAGTACTAGGAGATCCTAGGTTCAAATCCAATGAGGAATACAAATTCTCTTGTGGCCACGGCTGTTCAAATGCGGTGACTCCGGGCTATCTGCAAAACAGGTGGTCGCCTGGGATTAGTCGGCTCGCATAGCGGGTTGGATATCCAGGTTAATAAAAAAAAGTTCTTTCCATTTATGAAAAACCCTTCTAAACAAAAACCTTCCTAATCTATACAGACAACTTTATCCATACAGGACTTAATAGAAAACCAACCAAACAACCACTAGGCTTGTGTATATCTTCCCTTCACTCCTATATATGGTATTGTTGCACATTCTTGTATGCCTATTCCTACTTCTTATTGTTGACTTAAAGTAAATTGGTACAAGTTGGATACCGTTCCTTAGCATGTTAAAATGAGATTTTGAATAGATTATTAATTCTTATTATTATTGCAACTTTACATGTGTTTTAACACTTCATAAACCTGTGTAAAACTATAGCCCAAATGTTTAGGTTCAACCTTTTGTGTGCTCAACATATATGTATCTATCATCTATTTTTGCAATGTAATATAAAACTTCTGATGTAACAGGGCCGACAAAAAGATTGGAACATCCGTTATGTGGCTCTTCAGCTTATTTTGAAGTTGTTTTTGAGTCCAGTATTTTCATTATTATGTGGAAAATACGATGCCCTAACATATGCATTTCATTTCATGTGGTTTTCACATTCATTTGGTTTGTTTCAAGAAATAGAAATGAGGGTGTTTGGTTTTTTTTTTTCAAGGAAGGAAATGGGAATGAAACTTTCCCTCTGATTTGTTAAGGAATGTTTCATTATCTGTTACCTGATATCTGGTAATGACCAATTCTATTGTATCAAAGTGGATACCATTAACGATTTTTATTACAGTTTCCGTTCACCGCCCCTTGTTACATCAAACCAAGCACCATGTAAATGTATATTTGAACGACTGTTTGACCGAATTTATGAAGTGATTGTATATATTTTTTCGACCTCACAAATTTTGTGACGATCAAGTCTTTATCTTTGTTAATTTCATGTAAACTTAGTTGATTGAGGACTATATGAGAACACCACTTGGTGCTTTTTTCCAAAAGATTTGGTTGTAACCAGTTAATTGGTCATTTAAAGAACATACATAACAAGGACCCACCGGTTATAACTAGTACTCAACCGCTCCCTCTTTAACCGGTCCTAATTTGGATTCGGGCCTTAGTCGGTCCTTGATCATTCATGCTCACCTTTAGGTCTAAAATATCATCATTGTAATTCGTTTTGCTCAATTTGGATGCGGGCCTTAGTCGGTCCTTGATCATTCATGCTCACCTTTAGGTCTAAAATATCATCATTGTAATTCGTTTTGCTCAATTTGGATGCGGGCCTTAGTCGGTCCTTGATCATTCGGGCCTTAGTCGGTCGTTACTCGTATTGTTCAATTAAAATTAGTAGCATAAAAAAAATCAGACGATGATGGAGGAATAGGTCGTTGTTTGTTATAGCGTGGTTGTAAGCAATCATAAAATCAAACCGAAGAAAGAGGGTTTTGGAGGAAGAATGGCCTTTTTTGTCTTTCAACCTTAGAATTCTTGTATATTTTTTTTATTAACCTGGATATCCAACCCGCTATGTGAGCCGACTAATCCCAGGACGACCACCTGCTTTGCAGATGGTCAGGAGTTACCACATTTAAACCTCCATGGCCACAAAGAGATTTTTATTCCTCCTTGGATTTGAACCTAGGACCTCCTGGTACTTTTGACATTTGGAGCCAAGCTCAAACCAATCTGGCACCACCCTTGTGGTTGAATTCTTGTATATTTAACATTATAAAAAGACTGTAATTAACCTATACTGAAAATAATGGTCATCACAAATGGGGACTGATATCGTGTGAAACACTGATAATACTTTTAGCACCATCATTGGGTTAATGTTGTCGAAATAGTCGTGATGCTAATAGCACACTCCTTATGTTATCGAATGAGTCATGATGCCATTAAAACTTTTAGCACCATCGTTGGTTAATGTTGGTGTTGCGATCGAGGGTCTATTTGTATGGGCGACAATAAGTACACTTGCCCATAAGAGTATGATCTCTGAAAAGTAAAATACTGGACAATGGTGCGTATGCGTGAAATCGAAGGAGAAAAGATACGTACCATATGTACCTACAGTTACACGATAAGACACCACCCTTATGGTTAATATATACATCTAATTGTCGACAAGAAGAACTCAACAAATGACACTTCCTTTGACAAATTTAAAGTCTAAAAGCTAAATTGCAAGATGATACTCGATAGATGAGTATGCTTTTTCTTATTCACATTAATATAGAAATGAGAGTTAGACTACAGTCTATCTGATGTTGCAAAAAGTATAAAAAGTCAAACCGACGGTACAACCAAATATGCTTGCCCCTGCCTCTGCCCCCTAAGAATAAAACATTTAATGTAGTTTGGCTTGCATTAAATGCATTACGGGGGCCAATATTCAACTAAGGGGGCATTATATCGTCGAGATGCAAAATTGGCTAGAAGATTGTCAAAAGGATGGCCTCCTTGCGACGTGGATAAAAAGGCATACTTCACTGTTGCACGCCTCTCATTCCATACGTATATGTTCCAGTGAAACTTTAAAGCAACGATGCGTGAAAATAACTCAAGAATGAAAACCCTCAAGTATTCAAGCGTTAAAGGTTTCAAGATTTTTTTCGTTCTATACGAACACTTGTTAAAAGTGACAGTTACCAATTTAAAGCAAAATGCAAATCATAGTGAACGTTGTTGTACTTATCGAAATTTAGGGACGTTTGTGAATTTTGTGTAAACAACAAGGACCAAAATTGTCGTTTACTTAAAATATAATAATAAAAAGAGTAAGCTACAAGTTTGGTTCCCATGGTTTGTTAAAAATAACACTTTTTGTTCCTACAGTTTCAAAATTACAAGATGGTAATCATGGTTTGCAAAAGCGTTCGAATTTGGTCTCTTTTTCTAACGGTTGTTAAAAATCTCCGTTTAATAAAGGGCGTTTTTATCATTTTATTGATTTTTTTGTCTTTAATCCAATAAAAAACCACAGAGACCAAAATCATAAAATCAACTTTAATTAGATGAAGACAAAAAATAAGAAAATTACGAAAATGCCCCTCCTTTAAAACTAGAAGTTTTAACAATCGTTAGATGGAAAGACCAAATTCGGATATTTTTGCAAACCATGATGGTTATTTTGTAACTTCAAAATTATGAGGATAAAAAATGTTACTTTTGAAAAACCACAGGGACCAAATTTGTAGTTTACTCACAAGATTAATGTTTGGGTAGCCTATTTTTTACCATTTAAAACCAAACTTACCGTTAACACGGTATTATCCGATTCGTAAGAGAATCTGTGGAGGGTCTCCGGCGACTCCTTTCTCCTCCGGTAAAAATAAATGGCGGCAACAATGAGTGGTACCGTTAACCATAGGGTTTGCTCTTCATCGTCACCATCTCCGTCGCCACTGCTGGTCAGGAGCAGTGGTATTACTTGGAGAAGCGATAACTTCGAGAGAACCAGGCAACAATGTCGTTTATCTTCTTTCTTATGTTGTTCACCGGTTAATCGTAGTTCTCTGTGGCCTGGATTATCTTCCACACTCTCGATTGCATCATCCAGACAGCAAAATTGTCTTCAGGTTGTCGCCTGCGTCCCTCCTTCTTCACAGCCGCAGACGACTACTACCTTCACCTCCTCTACGAAGCTCTATGTCAGTGGTAAGATCTATTTCTGTAGCTCTATTTATTTAAATTCTGAATTTGATGAATACTTTCTCCAATGTTGTTTAGGGCATTATGTTAGAATTTGAATATCAAACAAACAACTTTGATTTCGGAACTGATGCGAGTATGTTTAGTTCTTGGGAAAATGATGATATCCGTATAAAAAAGTGTAAGAACTGTGCTCAATGAAAAAATATATGATAATTATAAGCTCTACATGACATTAGGAAGCCAAGTCCATGGTTATTATACTGTAGAAAATGAGGAGTATCAATGGGGTTGTGGGAATTTGAATGTCATGATTAGGATTCATCACTTTACAGCAAATATCTTAGACCCCGTTTGGTTTGCAGGATTTGATTGGATTGGGAATTGAATTCCATTCTAATCCTATGTTTGGCTCAAAGGAATGCTTGGATTTGAAATCCCACAAACATGGGGTTACAGAAATCCCATGGAGGTAGTTGGTATTTTGCTGGATTTTTATAGGATTTGTTTGTAATAATGTTTTAAATTATGTTAAAAACACTTGTTTTGTAATAATCAATTAATGAAAATATAACTTAGTTTGAATAACTTTATTTATAAAAAATTGGAATGAGTAGTCAAACGGCCACTTGTGTGTTTTGTTGGTGAGTAGTCAAAGCATGGTTGATGTAGGGTGCTCAAAATACCGACCAACCCGATCCGAAAAAACTTAAAACACCTCAACCTGATGTAACTCGACGCATAGTTGATACAAAATTAGACCAACCCGCACCTATTGGGTTGGGGTAATTTGAACCAACTCAACCCGATGAACCCGGATGCCTTTTCTATACTATGGATTTAATATGGTTGTCAAGTACTTGATTAATATATGTACATTAGACATTAGACCAACCCATAATTAGCTATATTCAAAATTATATTACAATTTCAACCATAATTTTACTTTCTTATTTGCATGAAATTTCAACCTCTTTTTGAGTTTATTAGCCTTTTTTGTATGTTCTCATTTTGATTTTATTCGTTTGAACAAAACGTTTAGCTAGATTATAAAATGATATACCAATGATTCAACCCGACCAACCGAACCCAACCCAACCCAGACGGTTTGGATTGGGTTGAGATTTTTCAAACCACAGACAGGGGTTGGGTTGTCCAAATGCCTTCAACCCGGCCAACCCAACCCATGTGCAGCCCTAGTTGAGTCCCAAAAACAAACAAAAGGAAAGAAGGGGGAAAATTGTCCAAGAACAATAAGCAGAACTGAAACATTATTTCTTTATAAATTATGGAGGGATAAACACATCTTATTACAAGAAGGAATTGGTAGTTCATAAAGCTAGCATGTCCCTATAAATTATACATTGAAAGGGTAAATGATTAGAAACAAGAGAGGTTGTAAATGAAGATGGCAATGAGATGGTTCAAAAGTTAACCCAGGATAGGTAAGTCATGATTAAACCATAGCAGGCTTGGGAGTGAGTGATGAATACAACCCATGTGCTCTCTCTCTCTCTCTCTCTCTCTATATATATATATATATACACACACACACAAATATATATATGTATAATATACTGTAAACATGTTTAATGCTGTGACATTCCTGACTCCTAACTGAATATGAACGCTAAATGAGCAAAAAAATTTGTGTTCATGTTTGTTCATCAAGAAATTGTGCTTGTTCGTGTTCGTTTAAGATGCTAAATGAACGAACATAAAGGAACGAACATAAAGGAACGAACACAAATGAACAGAAAGCAACTACCAATCTATTCTACCATTACTCGTCATTTTGTTCCTCAAAAATATATAACAAAATGAAAAATCGGGTAAACTTAAAAGGATAAAAACAAATTCTATAAATTTAATTTAATTAATGATTTTACATATTAATTTTTAATATATAAATATTTTGATATATAAACAAGCGTAAACGAACGCAACCGAACATAAGTGAACAAATAGGACCATTGTTCATGTTCGTTCATTTATTAAATTAACGAACTTCCCGCCGAACGGTTCGCTGAACGTTCGGTTCGTTTACAGCCTTAGACTCGGTCATGAATTTTTCTCCTTATGGTGATGTAGTTGAAAAAATAAAATCGGGCAAAATAGTATGATGAACTAGGGTGTTTATATAACATCTCTATGACAACAACTAGAATCTCTTTTGGTTATTTCTCCCCCGAATAACCCGCAGCTACCACTCCTGATTGCTTTATCTAGCCTTATTTGTCCAAACCAAAAAGTCCCGGTATATCCCACCAGAGGTGGGGTTTGGGGTTGTCCTGTATTCCTATATATATATATATATATATATATAGATAGATAGATAGATAGATAGAGAGAGAGAGAGAGAGTTCCCTTCTTTTGCAAAGCCAATAATTTGTACAAACATTCAAACCAGATTTCATGTGTTGTTTCATATATGAAACTACACATGTGAAAATGCAGCATTTATACAAAGTTGTTTCATATGTGAAACGTTCAGGACTATTTTTTCCACACACAAAACAATCCTGAACGTTCCACATATAAAGCAACTTTATATAAACTTTGCATTTTCACACATATGAAACAACACATAAAAACCGGTGTATAAGTTTGTACAATTTATTGTGGTTGGTAAATGATTGCGTTTGGCAAATGAGTATTTATACCAGCCGGCTGACTGCATGGCTACAGGAGCATATGAATTTCGAGTATATACTTACAATGAATCTGACCCAGTCCCAAAGCCTTCAAATGCACAAGTTTGGAACCACTGCAGCTTAGCTCCTCTTTCTGGTAGAGAGATTTATCTGGCTATCTGATTTTAAATATATACCTACAATGAATCGGCCCAAAGCCTTTAAATACACAAGTTTGGAAGCACACTAGCTTAGTTCCCCTTCCTGGTATAGGGATTTATCTGCATCTCTCCAGCGTTGGGGGAACAAATAGGCGTGTGGAAGAGGGAGGGGGGGGGGGGGTAGGAGCCAAAACAAGGTTTTTGCTCATTATAGGACTTGACCAAACTTCTCATGACACGAGCTGACGACAGCCATGCAGCACCTGTTAGCTATCTGTGTTAGCTCCTTGTTTCTGTTCTAGCAAAAACTTCATTTACTTGTGGGATTGGCAATGTGCAAGTGCAATTAGCCTAAGACTTATTCTTCTCTTTCCGTTTGTTTATAGTGATCAATATCAAATTGATTGATATAGATTTGAATGGCAGGACTCTCGTTTCGAACCTCAGAGGAGAGCCTGCGAAATGCTTTCCAGTCATTCGGTCAGCTTATTGAAGGTATAAAAGGATGCCAATTATATCTCATTTTACTAATACTTTCTTTCTAGTCCTCACCATCCTTTTCATATGAGAAGTATGTATATTATTTTATAAGCTGAGATAATAATCTATGATCTTTCAGTAAATCTGGTGATGGATAAGATTGCTAATAGACCAAGAGGATTTGCTTTCCTTCGATATGCAACAAAGGAAGAATCTGAGAAGGCCATTGAGGGTATGCATGGGAAGGTTAGTTATTCGCTTTACATATCAAAATATATTAACCACAAGGGTGGTGCCTGATTGGTTTGAGCTTGGCTCCAAAGGTCAAAAGTACCAGGAGGTCCCAGGTTCAAATCCAAGGAGGAATAAAAATCCCTTGTGGCCGCGGAGGTTCAAATGCGGTGACTCCGGGCTATCTGCAAAGCAGGTGGTCGCCCTTGGATTAGTCGGCTCGCATAGCGGGTTGGATATCCAGATTAATAATATATATATATATATATATATTGGATGCTATGTTCCTTATAGAGTTATGAGCTTTGGGTCTTACTATATTAAAGATGGTTAAAAGTGCATCTTT
>NC_037528.1:46378137-46383070 GCF_001531365.2 Cynara cardunculus var. scolymus
TTTGGGTCTTACTATATTAAAGATGGTTAAAAGTGCATCTTTTTTCAAGTCAATAATGGGGTCTATAGATCTATTTCATTTGGGGCTGTTTGGTTATTTTCCCATTAAGTCCTGTATGGATAAAGTTGTCTGAATGAATTAAATAAATTGTTGTTTGTCTGTTTTGCTGAATAAACTCTCTGGATGATTAAGCTGGACCTAATGAGTTAAGTCACATAGATCTAAAATCCCCATTATTGACTTGAAAACATTTATTAATCTAACCAAAGTTTCATATTTATCATAAAAATTCTTTTCAGACATTAAAATCTCAACCAAGATGTCATTCACAGATGTACATAGCAATACCATTTTGCAGAAGATGATAAAGAACATGGTGATTCAAGTAATATATGAGTCATGTTTGTAAACCTTAATAAGTATGACAGAGATGCCAAACCGATATTTTATCATATGCACAAATTTAACAATATACGACGAAATATAGCATGATATTTTAGCAAGAAACCCTGTAATACTTGAGGAAAAATGGAAAAACGATCGAGCATCTGAAACGTCCAATCAACTATCTAATTGTGATTAACATCTACAGACATAATGAAAGGAAAACTGATGGAAATAATATAACTGAGTAGGTTGATGACGACAGATCAATGTCATGATTTTTCCCATCTTGTCCCCAGAGCGTAGCATAGTTGGTTCCATGGTCCTATACTTGCACAAGGGTTCGAGCCTGGCAACCGCAGTGAGGTAGTCACATTGGCACCGATATCTTAAACCAACCACCTAGCAGGCCGTTACGTATTCGATTTTCCTTTCCCATGACGCTCTTGGAGCAGGACAATGTGGGTCGGCTCAATAGTTGCTGGTTACTAACCATTTTTGCATAATTTTCCCAAATCTTCTGAACAAAATAGAGATCTTATGACACATGTTTTGTAATTTGTATTTGTTCTAATCAAATATGAGAAAACATTGCATGTTTCGTACATTCTGGACTTACTTTTCGTTGGTCTTCCTTTGGCAGTTTCTCGATGGTAGGGTTATATTCGTGGAATTCGCCAAACCCAGGTCTCAACTCCCTCAAGGCATCAAACAGGATGCGAAGCCATACCGGTGAGCGTATGCATGCAGCCTCTCTGTGGTTCTCGTTTTTCTGGTATGCATTAGATATACATATATACCAAGTTACAATTTTTTTGTAGTTTGAACCTTCCCTGGTTATGGTACACACTTTTCCAACATCGGAATGACGAATTCCCTATAACCTATAGTCCCTCGCGAACAGTGGAAATCTTTGTCGGGTATGTATTGGGTGGCAACAACGAAAGAACGCCATCACCTTGTTCTCCGAGGGACTATTCTAGGTTACATGAACCTATTGAAATGATCTCGATGATCAAGGCTATGTTTGACAATAGGCTAGCTATTAGCTGAAAAGCTAGCGTTTGGCTAATAAGCTAGTTGTTAGCTGATAAATCATAAATTAGTCATGTTTGATCAAATCTAGCTGATAAACTAAGAGGGACCTAGAATTTTGTTTTAAGTGGTAGCACCATTGACTATAAGAAACAAACATATGGATTTTTAATCACAAGGGTGGTGCCTGATTGGTTTGAGCTTGGCTCCAAAGGTTAAAAGTACCAGGAAGTCCCAGGTTCAAATCCAAGAAGGAATAAAAATCCCCCTGTGGCCATGGAGGTTCAAATGCTTTGACTCCGAGCTATCTGCAAGGCAGGTGGTTGCCCTGGGATTAGTCGGTTCGCATAGCAGGTTGGACATCCAGGTTAATCAAAAAAAAAAAAAAAAGATGTGGATTTTTTCAAGATAATCTTTGGTCTATTGTTTAATTCTTCATATTTCACATACGAAGGGTGTCGTGTCATGTGTGTGAAAAAGTGGACACTGAAGAAAAACCACCGAGGTGACCCCTTGAACCTTGTTTTGATCGTCAACCACATGGTAGCAAGTGTCGTGTGTGAACCATGTTTAAAGGTGAACACAAAATTAGAGGAAGAATTATCAATAAACCATTGAACAAATTTATCAGATGTTGAAGACGAAGAAGAATCACTCTCAGATTCAGACATTTTTAAAAATAACGAGGATGATATATGAAATTCTTACATTATTGAACACATGTCATTGATATATAAACACTGTTCGCTCCTGATATATGGCACTATTCACCTGTTATATCTATAATAGACATTACTGTTCACCTGTGATGTCTATAGTAGATGCTACTTTTCATCTGGGATGTCTATAGTTGTTCACCCGTGATATATGGTTTCATTACCATTATATGTCATGTAGGCTTGAGGTTTCAGAACATACCATCATTAAATTCACACTCATTTTTCATCTGCTATGGTTTCTAATGGATCCATCAAAGCCCCAATTCAACCTATTTTTCAGTTTCTCTCAACTTTTATCCTATAATCCAAATGATGATGCACACGATACAAATCCTCAGATTCCAATGTACCCTAATCTTAACTTTCTTATGATGAACCCCAGACAATTTTCAAATCCTAGTGTACCAAATATCAAATTTCTCAAACTATCACACTAAGTTTTCAAATAGCATTTTACCCAAATCCTGCTACTTCTCAATTTCCGGAATTTCTAATCTAGTGCCGGATCACTCAACCAGAGAGACCTGTAGACATTGGCCTAGTAGAAGATAGGAGTGGAACAGGAAAATGGTTCAGGCCAATACACCTCACCATCCTCAAATGCAAACACGTCGAATCCTGAGCTAACATCGAATGTGTGTCCAGTGGGAAGGAAAGATTCAAAGGATAAAGGTAAACATAAACCTTTGTCAACTAACTCTATCGACTGTATCGACAAGGCGATGAAAGAACATTCAATCTTGGTACAGAAGAAATAGAAGCAATGAAATAAATATACATAAGTTATAAATGAACGAGAGAGAAAAAAATGAAAGATCAACTTCAAAAGAAGGATTGGCACTGTCAATTTTCTCTTACTGTCATGTCAGTTTTCTCTTTCCTACACATTTTATAAATCTTTTACTCTCAATCATGAACCGGTCCACAGTTTATATAATAAAAAAAACTACAATTATAATACCTAAAAAATACTTATTATAATTAAAAAAATAATAATTTTAACAATAAAATTTAACATTATAATTAATAATGACAATAAAATTTAAACCAAGTTAATATAAGATCACACTTATTTAAAAATAGGTGTTGATGTTTTCTGTTTAAAGGAAAATAATTTTTGACATTAGTGAAAGAAGTTTTTTTTTATTTATATAATTTTTAATTTTTTATTGATTAAAACTAATTAATTTGGTGTGATAAGGTAAAAAAAAACTTAAACAAAAAACTAAATTATAACTTATTATTATTATTATTTTAAAGGTGGGCCCAATCGGTTGTGGAGGAAAAACCTGTCCTTAAGAGGAAACGATTGATCTGTACTTGTCCCTTGATGGCCAAACCAGTCCGGTTTGGCTCGATACCGTCACTCCGTCAAAAGATCGGAAGCGGGACCGGCCCAACCTGGAACCGGTTCAAGTTTTGGAGTGTTTCGTGGGATTGAGACCGACCGGGACCGGTTATGGATCAGCCCGTCCCGACCCGAAACTTCAAAAAAAAAAAAAACTAGTCATTATTAGCTGATTTTTTAAATTTTTTTCCCGTCGAAACACTATAAATAAGTGTCTTGGTTGAGGGGTTTACATACCAAGTTCTCAATTCGCAAAAAACCCAAAAAAAACGTTTACAATTCTCGGTTTCTCGTTATATTTTGTGAATTCGACTCGTATTCATTTATCGTTTCCACTTCATAATTCTCATTTCTTTCTCTCTTTGTCTTACAAAATGGCCGGTGAATAACATGATGCTTCAAACGAACAAGCAAGTTCTCGCCGAACATGGACGAAAGTCTGAGATTTAGAATTCATACAACTTGGTGATCTTTATAAATGAAAAAAGAAAGGCACAATGAAAAATGTGTCAAGCTCTCCTTACGGCGGAAAGAAATTATACTTTAAGGCGGCACATCGAAAAAACGTGCCCGGGGTTGAGGTCGGGGGGAGATTCAAGCCGACCGTTACTTGACACTCAAGGTCAAATATGGTCGTATGATGCCGAGTTGAACCGAAAATGACAACACAATGTCATTCAAGTCGGGTTGCCTTTCGGACATTTCGACAATCCTCACATGACGAAGTTGATCCAAAAAACACTACAACCACGATACAAGCTGGTAAATCGTCACACCCTTAGACATGATGCAATTAAAATGTGGAAAACGTGTCGAGGTGAAATGCAACAAATGTTTTCTCTTGCCTAACAACATTTAGTTAACGTGTGATGTATGAGGCGCACCATATGGATTGACGGTTTTTGTCATGCCCCGATTTTTTAACAATACAATTTTATAGAAAGATAATAATTAAGTATTTGTTAAAACTCAATGATTATTCTAATTATATTTTAGATTTTTTATATTTAAAATTAGATGTTTATCATGTACTTGATTATGTTTATTTGCAGTTGGTTACACAAATTCAAACATGAATCTTTAATAAGTTGTACTTACACAAAAATTTACTTGTAATCTTGAATTTGAAGTAATATGCATCAATAACAGTAATTCGTGCATAAAAAATAGTTTTTAAAAGTTTTTGTTAAATGATTTACAATACAGTATAATACGTTAAATAATACATTTATTTTAACAAATTACATCATTATAATCGTCTCGTCAATACCTTCAAAATGAGCTCAATATTGAATATTTTTGCATTTAGTCATAATGTTATATATCATAAATACCATGAAATTATTTTTAACACTTACATTTTATACCCTTATATTTATTTATTTAATTTATTTTATATCTTTCACTTTTTCATCCTACATTTTTATGGTATTAACATACATAAATA
>NC_037528.1:46383570-46387628 GCF_001531365.2 Cynara cardunculus var. scolymus
GGCGAGAAAGAGATATAGGGCGTCATGGTTATATTTGGACCTCTAAGTTTTACTATTATACATTTTGACCTTGGTTCTAAAAAAGTTTGGCAAAAAAATGTAAAGATAAGTAAAGAAAAGTAAAATGACCATCTTGCCCTCATCTTCAACGAAGCGAATTGACGGGTGTCATAAAGAGGGACCAAATTCAAAACAAATTGCGTAGGTGGACCAAATCAATAACAAAAGAGTTACCTGAGGACCAAATTGATAATTTACTCTATATAATCTAATAAAACAAAAAGGAAAAAGATAAGAAAGAGTAAATTGGTCAAAATACAGGGGTTGTTTGCTTACCTCTTAATAATTTTATTAAGAGACAGTCTCAGAATCGTTAAGAGATGAATCTTGTTTGGCAAAAAAAAAAGTTTGTCTCTTAATGGTTCTAAAACCATTTGAATGATTTTGTATTCTGGGTTTTCCTTAACCATTTAGTGCCCTAAATTTTCATTGTAAACAATTACCAAACAATTATATTTCTTTTTGCACTATATCATGAGAGCCTCTTAATCATTTTGCACCAAATCATTCAGCAACTGACAAACAGCCCCCAAAAATTAACAAACTTTTTTAACCAGTGTTAGTTGAAGAGACCAATAGTGAAACAAAATGACAACTGCGATGATTGAAACAGTAATTAATTTAAAATAGAGAATAAAATTGATAATGCATGAAAACATATGGATTGTATTTAATTTGATGATATTATTGAAGTTGGAGAAAGTGACAAATACATTAAAATGGAGTTATGGAAAATAGATATATTTAAATAATGATATAAATGATATATTTAAATGATGATATATTATTCAACCATTTATGATAAGATTATTTTAAATGAATATATTATTTTAAATATTATTATTAAGCGCAAATTGCATGAAAAAGTAACGTACTTTAACTTGATTCCTATTTTGGGTAACGTACTTTTAAAACTTCCGTTTTGGTACCTAAGATGTAAAGTTTTAACCATTTAAGTACCCGGGTAACTGGTTGAAGTATTAACCGGTTATCATACTGATGTGGCGAGTGATGTGGTATCCAACTCGGTATTATTTGTTGACCTAGTCAGTGACGTGGATTTTTTTTAATCTAAAATTAGTCTTTTTTTTAGTCTAAAATTAGTCTTAACTGGGTTACCCGGGTACTTAAATGTTTAAAACTTTCCATCTTAGGTACCAAAATAGAAGTTTTGAAAGTACGTTACCCAAAATATGAATCAAGTTAAAGTACGTTACTTTTTCATGCAATTTGCCCTATTATTAAATACATAAATTAATTGATATGATGTAATTATTGGATATGAGAAAATCTTAACAAATAATTGGATATTTGGTGCTAATTTATAAATTTGAAGTATATCCATTGTAAGAATTAAGTGGTTGTTTGTTTACCTTTTAATAATTTCATTAATAGGTAAATTTGAATTGTTAAAAGGTGAATCTTGTTTGGTATGGAAAAATGTCTGTATTTTAATGGTTCTAAAACCCTCTGAATGATTTTGTATCCTGAACCTCCCTTAATCATTCAACGCCTTAATTTCATTGTAAACAATTATATTTCATTTTACATTATATCATAAGAGGCTCTTAATCATTCTGCACCAAACCATTCAGTAATTGTCAAACAGCCCCTTGTTTCTTGCTCGGTTGACGAACGAGAACAAGATTGGATTTTGGGGATTCGAGCTTTTAACGAGTTACTTGAGTTCGAACTCATTTTCTCCTCGAGCTTAATAATTTTCGAGTTCGAGTCGATCTTGAACACAAGTTAGAGTTTGTTTAACTTAACGAGTCAAGTTTTATAATACCAATGTTTGATTCGGCTTGTTCAAAAACTCGATTTAGTTTTTCGAGCCGGGCCGAGCCGAGCCGAGCATACCCTTTTTTGAGCCAAACATGCTCATATATTTATGAATCATATAATAAAAAATACAAAAATTATTGAACTCAAGCGAATAAATGAGTTAATCGATCGCGAGTTCGAACCTGTAAACGAGCATCGAGCTCGAGCTTAATAACTCAAAAAATATTCGAGCTCGAACTCGAGCCCTACACTGAAAGGTTAATCGAGCTCGAGCCTAGTATTAATTTTTCGATCCTGGCTAGATTAACCTGCTACTCGACTCGACTCGACTCGACTCAGCTCGTTTACACCTCTAGTTCTTGTGAGAAGGAGACTTATGGTGAAAAACGTAAGAAGTGATCTACATCCTTAGATGCAGATTAAAATGAGATACACCAAATCAATCCTCATATCAATCGCCATTCATTTGCGGGTTTGAGATTAAAGGTGATCAAGGGTCCATATCTCTTTTTTAACTTTCCTTTTCACATGATTCTTCGTCTTTGGTTTGATCTTAAGTCCCTTGCTATGCTCAGTTGTTGAGTAAGTCAAAATAATGTCTCCTCATATTGGTGTCCTTTGGAGGTGGATTAATCCCAGAGCAACCACCTGCTTTGTGGGTAGCCCAGAGTCACCTTATTTGAACATTTATAGCCACAAGAAGATTTTTAATGTTGGGTCAGCAGACTCGGTGTTCCCTCGGCAGGTCAAATCCTCGTCCTTAAACCCACCGCTCCTGTAGCAATGCAGGAGCATCCCACATCGGTGAGGCTAGGGAGTCTTCTCTTCCTTATAAGGAAGTGGGAGTCTTCTCCTACCAGTGACGCGTTTTAGAAAGCAAAACCGTGAGGGGTTGTTGCCGTGCGGGGAAACCCCGGGGCAGCCCAGAGCGGACAATATCACGTGGGCGGCTCCCTAGTGCAGTTACCGGTCCAACATTTATTCCTCCTTGGATTTGATTTCATCATCACCCTTGCAACTTACAATTATCGGAAATCTAAACATTTCAGTATTGTTCATATTTAAATAAAAAGTCGAGAATCTTATCAGAAAGAAATTTTAATAGAAAATTTTCTTTAATTTGAATTATAATAGAAAATTTTCTATTAATTTTTAATAGAAAAATTGATTTAAAAGAAAATTATCGATATTGGTATCAAATTAACTATTTAAAGTTCTTGTTTTGTTGTGTAATTTCTTTAATTCAGTTTTTTTTATTATAATTTAATTTAGGTTTAGTAATGAAGTAATTTATTTTTGATTTAATAACATAATTTTTATAAAGATAATAATTAAGTATTATGTTAGAACACAATGATTATCCTAATTATATTTTAGATTTTTTTTATATTTAAAAAATGAAATGTTTATCGTGTTTGATTATGTTTATCTACAGTTAGTTATACTAATTCAAACATGAAGCTTTGATAAGTTGTACTTATGAATTATTTACTTGTAATCTTGAATTTTAAGTAATATACATTCAGAAACAGTACTTCATATATAAAAAATGATTTTAAAAATTTCTGTCAAATACTTTATAATATAGTGTGTGTATATATAATTAAAATAAGACAAAATAGAAAAAGATTAAAATAATCATATATTTAATAATATTATTTAACCCTATTTACATGGATATATATCAAACTTTGATAACATTAAAAAAACGAAGTAGACGGTCAAAGATCATAATTAATCATTTTTTATGAAGATTTATCTTCTGAATAAATATCTTAATTTACAAAAAAAATCCAAATTGTATGATCATAAGATCCAAAATCAGTAACAAGATCAAATCATATCCAAGACTTTTCACTTCAAAAAAAAAAAATATATATATATATATATATATATATACTTGGGATCATGTGAGACCAAAGGTTTTCGTGAGACCCATAAGATCAATTTATATTCATTGATCAACTTTATAAGTTAATGATCCAACGGTCTAAAATTGCACGGTGACAATTTTGTGATTATTGAGAAGTCTCGTGATATTTATGAATGTTCAAATTATCATATTGTAGATCATATATATATATATATATATATATATGGGCCTAATCAAATGAAAACTAATTAGTTTGTGGTAACTGTGAGAACCAATATTAACCACAAATCAATAGATAAATTAGGAAATTTATAATTTTGGCAATTTTGAATTAAAATAT
>NC_037528.1:46388008-46391593 GCF_001531365.2 Cynara cardunculus var. scolymus
TATATATATATATATATATATATATATATATATATATATATATAAGGTTTACTTTGTAAACCACGTTATTTGTATAAACTATACAAATCTTATTCAACAAATCATAATTTTTTTATTTTGTTCATTTTTTGTAATTATGAAAGGTTGATTAATCATTTTTTTTGTGTACATGATGTTAATCATGGATATTATCATATTCATTGTATTTATCTCATTAAACAGTTTCATTAAAATTTCATAAGTATTATATGAAACAATTTCATAAGATTAAACAATTTCAATTTAAGAGAACATGGAAGGCGAAGGCTTGGGACGCCAAGAAAGATAGTGTGGGAAAAGGGGCTCGTTAAAAAGGATGGTAATTTAGGGTTTGTTTTCATGCTTTACAAAACCGTACGACAAAAATGTAAACGAAAACCCAAAAGACCGAAAATACCTCACATTTGGGGTTATTTAGTGGAGCCAAATTAACGACCGTTAGGATCAGAGACCAAAATCAATGCAAAATCGAACGATTTTGTAATTTCTAAATTTACGAGGACGAAATCCGAAGTTTTTATCAAACCACAAGGATGAAAAATGTAATTAGATATTTAATATATTTTCTATGCAAAATATTTTACGATTTAATATTCATAGAAAAGTCAAAACCGAGTTAAGTGATAAAATATGAAGGCATGATACACATGCGTTATGTGACTTTCAAATATTAAAGTGTCATATTCGTAGGGTTTTTTCTCTCGTTTATTATTATTGTTGTTGATCGTGATATCTGATCTGTTTATTTGGTAATCGTTTACTGACAAGAGTTTTCATTATTATTTACTTTATGGGGTAACATTCTCGGTCATCAAAATGCATTGTCAGTATGCGTCTTTTACCATGTTCGTGCTTACTGGGTAAGAGTATTCTCCATCACTTACCAGGTAAAAACACTTGATCCGTAATATGTCTTTTACTCGGTAATATTCTCTCTTGACAAACTTAGGGGTTGTTTGGTTCATGGATTTGGATAAAATTGAAAGGAATTGGAATGACCAAATCCTTTGACCAAATTCTAAATACAATGTTTGGTTCATGGAATAAAATTGATGGAATCCTTTCAATTCCAATAAATTCCTTCCCTAGTCCAAATTCATTCAACGTTGCGTCTACCATCTCATCTAATTGATCTCTGGTTCGATCTCCATCTGGTACTCTCTCACTCTCTCTCGTCATTTCTCCATCTATATGAGATCGATAGACAACATATGTAATCAAAGAATCGATTCAAGATAACTAGCTACCGATATCACTAGTCCAATTCCGTTATTCAAAAATCATAAAAGGTCATTTGTTGATATTTAATTCCGATTCCAAAGTTGAATTCCGTGAACCAAACAAAAAAAAATTCCAATCCCTTAAGAATTCCATTCCAATTCCATGCAACCAAACACAATCACAAGGCATGATCAAATTTCATTTCATTCCCTCAAAGTCAAATTCATTTGATGAATTCCAATTCCATCGAATTCCATTCTACGAACTAAACGCCCCCTTACTCAGTAAGATAAGTGACACCTTGTATGCACTTCCCGAATAAGTTAGTAAATCAACAGTAAGTTTATAAAGTTTTGTGCCATACCCATATACTTTCAAACGAGCAAAATACTTCTTTATTAGAAAAACGACGTGGTATACGAAAAATAAACGGTATTTAACCTTTGAACGTCGCTCAAACCCTCTCGACTCAAGTCGTCTTAAACATAGTATAGGGTTTGTCTGATTGTTAACTTTAGGACCTCATAAGATAGTTTCAATACATGCAAGCTGACTCGAACATCTATGATCATATAAAGAACTTTTTTATTTCCCTCATCATCGGGACTTCGGTCACCGGCTCCCCTGTCATCTGGTCACCAACTTCCTTGACCTTCCGGCACTGGGCACGCGTCAGCTCCCATACATGGTCTAACGATTTTGCGGAGAACTGTGTTTTTGGTAAACAGTCGCCCGGGCCTAGTCACTGCGACCCCCTTTATGAGGAGGCACCCCTTCTCCCGAAGTTACAGGGCTATTTTGTCGAGTTCCTAGTGGAATTCAATCCTAACACATGAATGCAATTTGGTCAAAAGAATTGAACATTCCAAATCCTTCAAATTCCACAGGAAATCATAATAAGAACAACGTTCAAACTATGCACAAACAACTGTATATATCAGTTTATTTTGTGTTTTTCTAAGAAAGACAATTTCTTATCAATATATTCTTCTCCTTCTCTACAATTACTGACCCACTCGTTAGAACGTCACCTGTGCATAAGTTCATGTTCTAAGCCTCGAAATTGTCTTAACCACCCTCAGCAGACACCATAAACACACGGATGTAAATCTATTACCGTAAAATGGAAAAGGATCCTAAAAATTGAGATGATAAATACAGCATAAACAAATGAAACACACCCAGACGAAAGTTCTTGTATTCAGTGTTTTCAAGGCGGTTATTACGACGTTCAAAAATCAAATTGAAATCAGATAGGTATCTAGAAGAAAGTTATGAAAGTTACGGGTAAATTAAATAATCATTGCATTTCTTTTTAAATGATCAATGTTATTGCAACAGTATAATCATGAATCATACTATAAAACAAAAATGGACCAACGGATAGGATGTAATATAAATCATGATTGAAGATTCGAGTTGCCGACTTCAGAACCGAGATGTATCGTGTTGCTAAAACGACGAGCAAAAAATTCCAAAACGATATAACACGGGTCATAAATTTGAATTTTTTTTTAATTTGATATTTTCCATCAAGGGGGTGTTTGAGATTGCTTATTTGAAACAACTTATGTTTTTCTACAAAAACACTTATCAACTTATTATAAGTCAAAAGAGTTTAACTTTTTCAAAAACTGCTTATTACCGGTTTGGCATCGGTATAAGTTGTTTATCCAAACATTCAAAAGTGTTTATTACCGATATTACACCAGAATAAGTCAATAAGTTATTTTTATAAGCAATCCCGAACACACCCTAAATAAAGTTATCCAATTACAACAAATGTTACATAAGCAATAGGATGATTTTGAAAATTTTTGCCCCTTGGTAAAAAGTACAATTTTGGTGCCTAGCGTTTGCAACTTTAACGGATATCGTTCCTAAATTCTAATAAACTCAGATTTAGTCCCTCGCATTAGTCAATTCACAACTGATTTCGTCCCTCAGTCTAACGGTTGTTAACTTTTTTCGTTAAGTGTAGTTAAATGAACGGGGGCGGTCAGCCAGAGAAACGGGAAAAGCCGATGAGAGAATCAGTGATGGTTCTTGGAGGTGAGGTGTTTGTATATAATATATAATAATAATTTATTAAAAAAATGATATAAAATAAAAGAAAATTGTAAATGACCAAAATAGCCTTCATTTAAATAAACTTAATGGACGTTAGACTCGAGTTTTTAAAGTCTAAGAATATTATTTGCAAAATTAAAGGACCAAAATTAAATTAAATATATTTATATAATATTTATCATTGCAAGATTATATTAATTAAAAATAGTGTTGTCATATTTATTACAAATTTATGGCAATAACAATATATTATCA
>NC_037528.1:46391932-46438913 GCF_001531365.2 Cynara cardunculus var. scolymus
TTTAATAATATACTTTTTTTATAAATATAATAATTAATTATTTTGTTAGAATTCGGTAATTATCCTAATTATATTTTATATTTTTTTATATTTTAAAATAAGATGTTTATTCTCTATTTGATTATGTTTATCCGTAGTTAGTTGTATGAATTCAAACACGGAGCTTTAATAAATTGTATTTACACATAATTTACTTGTAATCTTGAATTTTAAGTAATATGCATCAATAAACAGTAATACTTCATGCATAAAAAATGATTTTTAAGAATTTTTATCAAATATTTTATAATATAGTATAGATACTTATTGATATAATATAAATACAACTGAATATATTTACCCCTATATATAGGGTCAAGTTCAAATGAGAAACTAAACATTTTATGAAAAGACATGATTACACGTATGATACACAAGTTTAATCAATATATGATTAAACACATGTTGCATTGACAACATATAGACGCTTAATTATACATGATTAAACACACGCCCAAAAAAGCACAATCATATATGATATTAAAACTTTTCATCAAATATTTAACATGTCGCATGATCCTTTCTGTTTCTATATCAGTTTTATACGATGATATCATTATTTTCATATTTAATAACTATTGCAAAATATTCTCTTAGAAATGTAACAATTCTTCAACCTTGATGTTACAAATACCAAGGGTTTACTTTACCGGTAAATTTAACACTATCATTTACTTACCGGATAAGATTTTAGTCCACAAAAAGGGCATCGTATGCAACAATTTACCCGATAAGCGTTTACGGTGGTAAGATTTTTGATCCTTACCATATTCATCCGATAAGGTAAAATGATTTGGTGTTCACTTATCCGAGTAAACGTTTGATAAACGGTCCCTAACTATTTATTTATTTTAATGCATTAATTAATCTTTTTGAAATTAATAATAATAAAATATTAAGGTGAGGCTGAGACGTAAACACCAACATGAGCACACATGTGGTGTGTTACTTTCCTCAATAATTAAATTAATATTATATTTACTAATTTTTCCTTTTTTGGTGCCACAATATTTGACTTTCATCACTTATTTAAACAAAACATAAAACTCTTTTTTTAAATAAATAAATAAACTGGTGTCGGTAATAAGATATAAGTATAAGGGTATTAACGAGTCAAGTATAATAACAGATTGTTGGAATTTGATTCGAAAAATTAATATCTGGTTTGTCGTTTTGATTGAAGCTCATATAATTTTCATCATAATAATATTGAAATCAGATATTTTTTCAATTTTCGAGTTTAAGCTCGATATTCGTTTAATAACATTGAGTCATACGCTATGATATAACATTCAATCTTTATAAGTTCTTTCATGGGTTTAAACTCGATATTGATTAAGGGATTGTTTGTTTACCTCTTAATAGTTTCATTAAAAGGCAGCATCTGAATTATTAAGAGGCGAATCTTGTTTGGCAAAAACAAGTCTCTCTCTTAATAGTTCTAAAATTCTCTTAATGATTTTGCATTCTAGGGTCTTTCTTAACCATTTAGCGCCCTAATTTCATTATAAACAATTACCAAACAATTATATTTTATTTTGCACTATATCATGAAAGCCTCTTAATTTCTGACCACTTAATCATTCTGCACTAAATCATTCAGTAACTACCAAACAACCCCTAACTCGTAAACCGACTCAAGCTCAGTAAATTTAAAATTTTGACTATATGATTTATGAACATACAGGCATGTTTGGCTCCAAAATCTGTATGTTTGTATGATAAAAATATAATTGAACTTTCAAACGAATTGAGTTGGACATTGGTGTTATGAAGTTTGGTTCGTACTCCATGAATGTAAGAGTAACGAGAACGGGATCCATAAAAACCGTATGCATTTCTACCTTCAGATGTTAAAGGATGAAGTGAACCGTTTGATAAAGTTAGGAAATAACGAGATTTGTCGGTCAGATAGATTTAGGCTATTTGACAGACATAAGCTACCTTATTTTTCGAGCTTATTTAAAAAAAAGTCTCTTTTTATAAATTAACTTACTGAAATACTACTTTGACTAAAGTTTTAATTATGACTCTGATTAATATTAACTGCTATTTATTACTATTAATTATTAACAAATATTATTAAAATATTTTATATATTTAAGAAAAATATATCTATACTATATTATAAAGTATTTGACAAAAACTCTTGAAAACATTTTTTATGCATGAAGTACTGTTTATTGATGCATGTTACTTAAAACTCAATATTACAAGTGATTTTGCATAAGTACAACTTATTAAAGTTTTATTTTTAAATTCATGTAACTAACTGCAGATAAATATAATCAAATACAGAATAAACATCTATTAAGATAATCATTGAGTCTCTAACTGAATGTTTAATTATTATCTTTAATAAAAATTATATTATTAAACCAAAAACAAATTACTTTGTTATTAGAACTAAATTAAATTATAATAACAAATTGAATTAAAGAAGTTACAAAAAAAAAACGAGAATTATTAAATAGTTAATTTAATATTAATATCGATTTTATTATTTAAATTTTCTATGCTATCTTCAAATTTATATTTAATTCAAAAATAAATACATTATTGTTTTCTCAAAACAACGTAAAATCGTATTATATCGATAAAGACAAATAATAAAAACTAAACATTAAAATAAAGATTTATCTCGCTGCATTGCACGGGTACTCTTCTAGTTTATATCAAAATATTTAATTCCGAAAGTATTGGTTTTTTTGGAAATCATAAAGAATTATTTCTTTGTCTTAATATTTAATATAAATTGGATAATTTTGACAGCAATTTCTCATTTTAGATAACCTCTCGAGAAATAATAATAAAAAAAAGACTAAAACTAATATTTAATTATTAAAAAAATCATTTTCTAAAACAAATGAACAAACCCCCCACCACCCCCCTTTTTCGACCAATATACTGTCTCCATTTCTTGTGTTTGACCACCCAAAGATTTTCTGCGTTCTTAGTAATCTGCTTATCCTTTTGCATTTCCATTAATTTCTACACATAAAAAGGGGTTCATCATTGCTCCAATCATAAACTTTTCGATCTGGGAAGTTTTTGATCAACAGCTCGCTTTGAACTCCTGTTGATTTGATCGAGTTAGAGGAGGAACATTTTGATTTCATTCCGATTGTTGATTTGAATTTTGGAATCTTTTGAAGCTTCAACCAGATTGGTTGGTGGGTTAGTAGTGAAAAAGAGGTTGGATCCACCGATTCCAATTCTGTTCCATCTCTTTGATCTTCCAATTTAGAGAGAGAGAAGTACAATTTACTTTTTTGCAAGTTGGATCTGCCTTCCTTTGTGGTAGCTTCAATCAGGTACACACATTTTTCTGGTTCGTATATATGTAATATCCTTGCGATATTTCCATAAAAGCCGATTGGTAGTGGTAGTCCTGATTGTATTCTTGTTTATCGCTTAATTACAATTGGGTATGCTCAAAATTGAAGAAGAATCGTTGGTTTAGTTCAATAGAATTGTGTTCTTAGGGTTTTCAGCTGTTGATTTCAAGGACTTTATTGCTTAATTGCAATTGGGTGTGTTGAAAATTTGCAGAAAATTTCTTAGTTTAGTTCAATAGAATCATGTTCTTAAGGACTTCATCTCTTAATTGCAATTGGGTATGTTCACAATTGCAGAAAATTTTCTTGGTTTAGTTCAAGCGAATTCTGTTTCTGGGGTTTTGAGTTGTTGATTTGAAGGACGAATTTGGTGTTTGCAAAGGGATCTGCAACGGATCCCTCAACTGAGAATCGAGTGTTTGTTTCGGTGGGTGGTCTGGAGTGCATATTAAGCATTATCAGGGCCCTGAGGATGGGGTCCTGCTTCTCTGCAGAAAGCAGGAGCCCTCTCCCAAATTCTCCGACCACCATGAGTCTTGGGGTTAAGAAGAGAAAGAACTCCCGGAAAAGGCCGCCTGGATCCCGGAGCTCTTCTTTTGATCACCGGCGGGAAGAACAACTCCATAGAATCGTTGGCCGGATGTTCTTAAATGGGTCTAGTGAAGTTGCTTCACTCTTTACTCAGCAAGGCAAGAAAGGAACCAATCAAGATGCCATGATCGTTTGGGAGGTTTGCCCCTTTGACTTTGATCTTGTTTTCTTTTAAAGAACTTGACCTTTTTGAATCTTGGATAGACCTTTTCTCTAAATTATCTGATCAAATCAAAAGATTTAGTTGTAATCAACATATGTTTATTATATTGTATGATCTCTTTGTTGCTTCATGTTTTTTTATTGAAACACAGTTGACATTAGAACTGTCTTGGGATTTGATTTATCTCAAAATTTCAACCCTTTGTCTTAATTTAGCAGTTTCAATATTTAATCCAACAATTAGTTATTGTTAGAGTCTTACTAGACTTGAACACTTTATGTTCAATATATCTTGGTACCCTCCTTGTCTCCTCAAGGGCTCTTTTGGAGCATAATCGACGGGTGGTTCCACAGATCTCTACATGGTATCAGAGCCGAGGTCTACCAGATGGTACATCTTTGCCAGTCTAGCCTTATTGGAGGGGGCGTGTTAAAGTCTCGCATCGACTAGACTTGACACTTTCTCTTCAATATATCTTGGAACCCACGTCTCTCCCCAGGGCTCTCTTGGAAAGTAATCTGATGGGGTTCCAAATATCTCATAAACATGAATGCTTAGAATCTAGGTTTCTTGAAACACAATAAGCATATTCATGAACTGCAATGTGATTTTAAACGATTTCTTGCAGATTGTGCAAAAAGGATTGATTCTTTCTTTTTTTTTGAAAGGGTAAAAGAGATTGATTCTTTTTTTTTTTTTGAAAGGGTAAAAGAGATTGATTCTAATACTGTAATTTTTCAGAATTTTGGCTCAAGAACAGACACGGTGTTCTGTGGTGTTTTTGATGGTCATGGCCCCTTGGGTCACATGGTTGCTAAGAGGGTTAGAGATTCGCTCCCGTTGAAACTAAGTGCACACTGGGAGGTTAATCTAAAAGGTAGCAATGATGTCCTCCGGGAGATTGTGGGTAGCGTGAACTCTGAAGAAAACTCCTTTAATTCTGTAAACGATGATCCCAAGGCCTCCACAAACTTTGAAGAAATCGATAACAACCCTGAAATCTTTCAAACCCTCAAGGACTCGTTTTTGAAGGCTTTTAAAGTCATGGACCGGGAGTTAAGTATGTATGCAAATGCTGATTGCTTCTGTAGTGGGACAACGGCTGTAACCTTGATCAAACAGGTTAGATAGTTGAAAAGATATAAAATTAGGGGCAAACGGTTTTCGGGTTTTGAATCTTGATTAAGAAGGATTTCTTGTTTGCTGTAGGGTCAGCATCTTATAATTGGAAACATTGGGGACTCGAGAGCTGTTTTGTGTACACGGGATAAAGATAACTCTCTTGTTGCTGTGCAGTTGACTGTGGATCTAAAACCAAACCTTCCAGGTTCTTCTCTCTGAAATGCCTTACCTTAGCACAAAGACGTATGATTTTGTTTTTGGTTTTTTGTTTATTTGTTTGTTATCGTCATCATATTTTCCGAATATCTATTCGTATTGTTACTGCTTACTCATATCTGATTTTTCAAAATTTAGTTATATATCTTTCTCTCTTTCACACACTTTTCACAAGTCGGGGGTCCTTCTGGCAACAACTGTTTGGGTGTAGAGATCACGGGTGCATACATCATACCCCGACCCCACCTCCAATTGGGATATATACTAGGTCTGTTTGGTTTGGCTTATCGTCTTTGCCCAACAACCTTTGTATGAGATACACTGGGTTTTTTTTGGTTTAGTTTATCGTCTTTGCCCAACAACTTTTCAGTGTTGTGAATTTGGTTTAGGGAAGTATGTTTATGAAAACATATTTGGTTATGTAAATATTTCTTCTTCACTTGCTTGATTGGGAATATGCTTGCAATAGGGTGTTTACACTATAGGTTGGTCATTTGAAGGTTATTAAGTTCAAAGATGTCAAAAGGTTTCATGCTCTTAATTGAAAACTCATTTAAGGGGCCGTTTACGAACTCTGACCGGATAAGCACTTACCGGGCGTCACTTACCTTATCGATGAGCATGGCTAGGACTAAGAATCTTACCAAGTAAGAGGCATAGCAAGGACCAAGAATCTTACCTGGTAAGTGAGGGTGAAGATTCTTACCAGTAAGCGCTTACTGGGTAAAAGACGTTACCACAATCCATTTTTGACATGAACAAGAGTTTGTTGCATGAACCTAAGATCCCACAAGCTCTAGAAAAGATGAAAACGTAGAGATATGAAGTTCTTATTGACATTTGAGATGATTATATGAAGATGTTGATCTATGAAATCGTGGGAGATAGAAATTGACGTAGATTAAGATCTCAATACCGTTGTGCAAATCACTAACTTATTTTTTGGGTTATTGAAGAACCCTTGTTTGGTTAGGCATAAGCTAGTTTTCACCAAACATAACTAGCTTATCGACTAATAGTTAGCTTACCAACCAATAACTAGCTTTTCAATTAAAAGCAGCCTTTTCGCTAGTTTTTATCAAACATGACTAGCTTATCAGCTAACAGTTAGTTTACTAGTCAACAACTAGCTTTTCAATAAGAGCAACCAGCTAGTTTCTATCAAACATGACTTGTTTATCGTCCAACAGCCAACGACTAATTTCTTAACCAAGAGCTAGCTTATCAGTTTGTTCGCCATACGTAGCCTATGTTGATATTGCAGGAAGGAACAAAGGCCTCGAGATGGCCTTGTTTGACATGGATAGGCATATATATACCATTTAAGGTGGTTGGAAAATTAGAAAGAAGACGGTTTCTTCAAATATTAGTTGGTTTGGTAATAATAGATGAGATTTGTATAATGATCATTGTTTACATGTCTAATTCATACAGCGGAAGCCGAGCGGATCCGTAGATGTAAAGGGCGTGTATTTGCCTTGCGGGATGAACCTGAAGTTGCCAGAGTTTGGCTACCAAACTATGACTCTCCTGGGCTCGCCATGGCCCGTGCCTTTGGTGACTTCTGTCTCAAGGATTTCGGTCTCATCTCGGTCCCTGAAGTTTCCTATAGGCGCCTAACCGAGAAAGATGAGTTCGTTGTCTTGGCAACAGATGGGGTGGGAATTCCCTCCATTTTCACTAATCTTGGTTTACTCACATTTTTCACAAGTCGGGTCCTCACAGAAACAACCATTCTATCCAAAAACTTTTGGGTAGATGTCCAAGACCCTACTTTTGAGCGGGATACTGGATTTGTTCCATTTGGTTTGGTCTGGTTTATGGTCTACATTGATAACTTCACTGACGTGTATATACACATGTAATCTTTAACGCAGATTTGGGACGTGCTCACAAACGAAGAAGTGATCAACATCGTAGCGTCGGCCGAATCACATTCCCGTGCGGCTCAAGCCGTGGTGGAGTCGGCGGTGCGTGCTTGGAGGCACAAGTTCCCGACTTCTAAAGTCGACGACTGTGCAGTGGTGTGCCTGTTTCTTGGACTGGATGCAACGACTTCCGCCACCAAATGGAAGCTGGAGGGGAAGGACGTGGCGGAAAGAAGCGTCGACGTGGAGGAAGAGTCGTCGTCCGGAAAAGACTGGTCTGCCCTTGAAGGGGTGTCACGGCTGAACACATTGTTGACCCTGCCAAGGTTCGTCCCGGGTGAGGACGAGGAAAACCATGAGCCCGGAGAGATTTGAAAAGCGTGGGTATTATTGTCATTTTGTATTCTTTTTCTCTTCATGTTTTCGGTTTCTTTGAGCTTGAAAACCATATAGGGTCTGGTTGGTTATTGAAGAACCGGGCTGGGTCAGGTCGGGCTGGGTCGGGTCGGGCTGGGTCGGGTCGGGCATATCCTTATTTTTTTGCTCGGAAGGGTAGAAAGGGAATTTTGTGAAACCAAACTCTTTGCCATTTTTTTCCTTTTCAGGATCGTGTGAGTTGTCAATCAAAAGCTATGTTTATTTCAGTAATTTTATCATTTTTAGAATATGTATATATTACATCATGTGTTTTTTTTTACATAAATCGCGATAAATTTGAAAGTATATTGATCGACAAACCGGTCGAGTGGCTCATTTCGGTTAAAATTTGATATATGGTAACGGGTTTTGTTGTATAAAGTGGTGAAATACTGACTGCTGTCATGAGATTTCTAAATTCAATGTTTGTGTGTTGAGATCTCGGGATTTAAATTCTGACTTCCCTTTTAAACCAAATCTGGGATTTGAATGGAACCCAGTTCAAAATTTCACAAATTAAACATGTTGGACTGGATTTGGAACTGAATTTCATTTCAATTTCATGTTTGGTTTGAAAGATGTATTAGATTTGAAATACCACAAACATGGGATTTAAAATCTCACGGAGATGGTGGGTATTTCATGGGATTTTGTAGGATTACCATGTATTAATGTTTTAAAAATATTGTTTTGTAATAATCCCATTGGGTCGTTATATACTTGATTTACATCTCACACAATTCTCTTGAAGCAATTCAAGGGTTGTCGGTTCAAGTGTTTGTAACCGTCAATCCCTAAACCAGTTCAATAGAATCATTTGAGATGTAAATAAGGTACACAACGGACCTGTTAGGTGAGCTGACTTAAGAACACAGGTCCCACAATGAGCCTAATAACCAAAGCAATTGTAACTCCTACACTGTGATAGATTTGTATATCGCTCTGGAAACAACTGTGCAATACTCCGAGGGGTAGCTATTTATGTCGAGTTACTTATTTACAAGGAAAAAGCCTTTAATATTGTACTATTAACTACGCTTGTAGGATCTTTTCGAGGCCAAACTAATTATACAATTTCATGAACGGAGATTTCAGTAATCGTCTACCCCATTGATAAGTTTAGGGCATATCTTTCGGGTTCAACAGTCTATTATCTTCTTGGACCATGCCCCTCTTCGAAATATCAAATCCTAAATAATATGTTCAACCGTGGAACTCGTGATTCTGTGTTCATGGCGGACGACAACTCTACCTTCCTCCACGTCCTTGCCGTCTCCAGCTTCCATTCGGCAGCGAAGATTGTTACATCCAGACCAAGAAACAGGCACACGACTGCACATTTTAGAAATCAGGAACTTGTGCCTCCAAGCACGATTCCATCACGCACGGGAATGTGATTCAGCCGATGCTACGATGTTGATCACTTCTTCATTAAGCATGTCCCAAATCTGCGTTAAAGAATGTATATACATCAGTAAAGTCATCATTGTAAATCTTAAACCAAACCAAACATCATGATATTTTAACTCAAATATGATGATATAAATATAAGTATATACTGATAGAACGAGAATTATGCGAGAAGGTGAACAGTTTCCGAGAAGACGAGAAGGAATATGAGTTTCATACCTTATTTAGTAAATGAAGTAAATAAAACATTATTAAATTAAATTAATAGCATTGTCAGTAACTATGAAAGTTACCATAATAAATCGGGATTGAGTTTATTTTCCAAACCCGTTTCTAATAATCTTTAATAAACCGATTTCATCATAAAGATAAATCTGTACAGTTTGATACAGATTTTTTTCGTATATGATAATTTGCTCCATTAATATAAGGGAAAATTGCACCAAAATGGAACCAACTTTCACCTGATTCCTATTTTGGGGAACCAACTTTCACCTGATTCCTATTTTGGGGAACCAACTTTCAAAATCGTCATTTTGGGGAACCAACTTGCATCTGATTCCTATTTTGGGAAACCAACTTGCAAAATAATTATAGAAAAATAACTAAAATTCATTTCTTTTCAAAAATTAATGCAATAAAATCTATTTTTCATTTCAAATCTCGTTTTTTTAAATTCAGATATCAAATTGAAGATTTTTCAAAAAAAATCCAAATTATAACGATAAAAATTGTTTTTTACTAATGCAATAAAAAATCAATTTAATAGAAAAAATTAATTGATGCAATAAAAAATAAATATTAAATATCACATTCAAGATTTTTATATCTAAGAAATCTGTGTCAATATTAAAGTTTAAATCAAATTTGGCAAATTCAACCAAAAGTTTGACAGAGACCCTTAAATTATCTGTTACTTGTTCAACAGATCAATCAGACCCTTAAATAAACAAAAAGTTCGATAGAGACCCCTAAATGACGATTTTAAAAGTTGGTTCCCCAAAATAGGAATCAAGTGAAAGTTGATTCCATTTTGGTGTAATTTTCCCATTTTTCTATAATTATTTTGCAAGTTGGTTCCCCAAAATAGGAATTAGGTGCAAGTTGGTTCCCCAAAATGACAATTTTGAAAGTTGGTTCTCCAAAATAGGAATCATGTGAAAGTTGGTTCCCCAAAATGACGATTTTGAAAGTTCGTTCCCCAAAATAGGAATCATGTGAAAGTTGGTCCCATTTTGGTGCAATTTTCTCTTAATATAACAAACATATGTAGTAACTGTACATTTTTTGTTAATCATATGTGATTATATATATTTACCGTTATACATCTTATTGTGATGCAAATATTATCACATATGGTAATACGTAACTTAGTATCACATATATATTATCACATGTGATATGTATAAAATTTACATAGTGGATCATATGTGATACATAACATATCATATATTACACGTAATTAATCATATATGATTCAAAATATGGATCTAAAAAATAGAGAGAAAAATGATGAAAAAGATAATCGATTGATTGTGGATATCATATGTGATTTTGACGAAAATTATGAATTTTTTTAATAAAAAAATTATCTAAAAAACAGTGAAAAAGTCATATAAAAATTGACGAAAAAATTATGAATTAATTAAAATTAAAAATCAAAAATTTCACTTCGATTTTCGGACCTCAACATCCTGTTGCTCATGGTGTTTCACGATCAGTATTGGAAATGAAAGAAGTGGTGGAACTTGCGGAACCACATATTGGATCACTAAGAGTGTGTTTGGTGTCCAGACAAGACAGAACAGGACAAGACATGATAGAACAACTGTTCAATGTTTGGTAAGATAAAATTGGACATAACAGAACAAGTAAAATGACCAATTTACCCTTGATGAGTTGTTTATTTTAATTAATTTATGTAACTTATTAAATTATAATAGAATAATTATTTTTTATAACAAAATATATCATTTGAAGTTTTCGTCAAAACAATTAAAATGACATCAAATAAAAAGTTTATGTAGTTTATCTATTTTTATTTTTATCTATTTTATACATTATTTTTTATTATTAATATATAATAAATTACATAAATTAATAAAAATATAGAAACCGTATAAAAATAATATTTTGAGGACAGTAAAATGAAAGTTTAAGAAACAAAAAATACAATAAATAAAATTTAAAGAATGAATAAAATGTAAAAAAGACATATTAGATGTTTTAGAAAAGAATTAAGTTTTATTTTGAAGTTATATTGATAAAATATAGGTCTGTTCCACCTTGTTCTATGGGGTAGAGGCGGAACAAACTTGTTCCACTTTGTTCCACATAAAATCCATGCCAAACATGGGACAAAGATCTATGTCATGTTCTGTCATGTACTGTCCAGTGTATCAAACGCACCCTAAGAAATCCATTCGAGGAACATGGAGACTAATTGAAATAACGAGTCTCCCAATAAAATAAATAAAGCTTAAATATACAATGTGATTTTTAGGAGTTTAAAATAATGCTTTTGTTACAATAATATCCTTAACTAAATATTTGATCCAAATTAAAAATGTAAGATGCCATTTACGGAACGCTTATTCAGATAAGCGTTTACCAAGTAACATTATCTCATCGCATGAATATGGTAAAGACCAAGAATCTTACGCGGTAAGAGCAAGACAACGACCAAGAGTCTTACCCGGTAAGTGAGGGCGACGACTCTTACCATGATAAGCGCTTACCAAGTAAATTGTTACATACAATATCGTTTTAATGGACTAAAATTTTACCTAGTAAATAAATAATAGTGTTAAATTTTACCCGTAAACAAGGGAATTTCGAAAGCCGACCTAGGTTACGTATATAATTCCAGCAAGTACGTTAACATATAAAAGCCCACAGACACAAACAGGAAAAAAACAAAGTGAAAGATATTAGAAACCCACAAACAACCCCCACCTCCTTCCTCCTCCTTTGCCTTTGGAATTCAACCCCTATAAACCTACCTACCTGCAAACCTCCATTGTTGATCCCTTCCACCATGATTAGTCTCTCAGACTTCTACCACGTCATGACGGCCGTCGTCCCTCTCTACGTCGCCATGATCTTAGCTTACGGCTCCGTCAAATGGTGGAAGATCTTCACCCCCGATCAATGCTCCGGCATCAACCGTTTCGTCGCCCTCTTCGCCGTCCCTCTTCTCTCCTTCCACTTCATCTCCACCAACGATCCTTACAAAATGAACCTCCGTTTCATCGCCGCCGATACCCTCCAGAAACTGGTGGTGCTGGCGGTGCTCGCCGTCTGGAGCAACCTCAGTAAAAGGGGCTGTTTAGAATGGTCGATCACGCTCTTTTCATTATCGACGCTTCCGAACACACTGGTTATGGGCATTCCTTTGCTTAAAGGAATGTATGGTGGTGATTCCGGTAGCTTAATGGTTCAGATCGTTGTTCTTCAATGCATTATTTGGTATACTTTGATGCTGTTTTTGTTCGAGTTTCGCGGTGCGAGATTGTTGATTTCGGAGCAGTTTCCGGATACCGCGGGCGAGATTGCTTCGATTCATGTCGATTCGGATATTATGTCGTTGGACGGGCGGCAGGTGTTGGAGACGGAGGCGGAGATTAAGGAGGACGGGAAGCTTCATATCACCGTCCGGAAATCGAACGCGTCGAGATCGGACGTGTTTTCGAGGCGGTCGCAAGGGTTCTCGTCGACCACTCCGCGTCCGTCGAATCTTACGAATGCGGAGATATATTCTCTGCAGTCGTCGAGAAACCCGACCCCAAGAGGGTCGAGTTTCAACCATAATGATTTTTATTCCATGGCGGGCGGTGGGAGGAACTCAAACTTTGGGGCGAATGATGTTTATGGGCTCTCTGTGTCCAGAGGGCCCACGCCACGACCTTCCAACTATGAAGAGGAAGGCGGTGGAAGCACCGCTAACAAGTCTCGTTTCCATCACGGGGTGCTGGGTGGTAACTACCCAGCACCTAATCCGGGGATGTTTTCTCCATCAACAGGAAAAACAGTTCCTCCGACACTAAAAAAAGCCAACGGACAAAAAGCAGAAGAAGGTTCGAATGATCTACACATGTTCGTCTGGAGCTCGAGTGCTTCTCCGGTTTCCGACGTGTTCGCAGCTCGGGAATACGGAACCCTCGACCCGCAAACTACAAAAGACGTAAAACCGCCGATATCGCCAGTAAAAAGTCGGTATTCGTATGATTTTCCTTTTTATCGCCACCTTTTTTTTTTTTATCAAACTACGATAAATTAAAATGTTGCATTTATTTTAGGTCACGGAGAAGAGTACTTGCCCAGAGACGAGTTTACTTTCGGAAATAACATAAACATCGAAGGCGGGAAGGGCAAAGGCGGTGGCGGCGGCAAGAGTGGCGTCAAGACGATGCCGCCAACGAGCGTCATGACGAGGCTCATATTGATCATGGTGTGGAGGAAACTAATCCGAAACCCGAATACGTATTCAAGTTTGATCGGTCTCATTTGGTCTCTAGTATCGTTCAGGTAACAACTGATTAAAACGTCATGCGTATTTTCATTTTTTATTTATATTTTAAAATAAATATATTTATGAATCGTATTTTGATGATCGCAGGTGGGATGTAAAGATGCCTGCGATCATCGAGAAGTCGATATCAATTCTATCGGATGCAGGTCTTGGCATGGCGATGTTCAGTCTCGGTTAGTGCTTAAACATTCTTTTCTATCGTATTTCATTTCATGTTCCACCAACATCCAACATCAAATTTTATCTGATTTGATATATAATTTAATAAAAAAATATATAATATAAATATAAAAAAAATATATAAATAAGGGCAAATTGTATAAAAAAAGTAACGTACTTTAACTTAATTTTTATTTTGGTACCTAAGATGTAAAGTTTTTAACATTTAAGTACCCGAGTAACCAGCTGAAGCATTAATCGGTTACTATGTTGATGTGGTGAGTGATGAGATGAAATTGGGTTGAATAACAAATAATACTGAGTTGGATACTACATCACTCGCCACATCAGCGTCGTAACCGGTTAATGCTTCAAACGGTTATCCGGGTACTTAAATGCTTAAAACTTTACATATTAGGTACAAAAATGGAAATTTTAAAAATCATTACACATAATAAGAATCAAGTTAAGTACGTTATTTTTTTCATGCAATTTGCTCTAGAAATAACATAAAATAAAAATTTAGATTATGAGAAATGAACTCATATTATATATCGAATAATGGATTTATTTTGTAATATATATTTTATTATTTTAAAATAAATAACGATAAAAATATAAAAACATCAATTTTGGATGTTAATATTCAAATTAACAAATGAGAAAAGGAATCTTTCCGAAAAAAGAAACTTTTTCAGAAAATATTTATATTTTTTTAGAAAAAAGTTGGAATGTATGTTTCTCCGTAATAAAATAAAACGTTTTATTTGACGAGAATTAATATAAGGGATTGTTTGGTATTTGCTGAACGATTTAATACAGGATGATTAAATAGTCAGAATGATTAAGAGACACTTATGATATAGTACAAAATAAAATATAATTATTTGGTAATTGTTTACAATGAAATTATAACGCTTAACAGAAGCCCAGAATACAAAATCTTTCAGACGGTTTTAAAACCATTAAGAGACATAAATTTTTTTGTCAAACAAGATTCATCTCTTAATAATTCAGATGTTGCTTCTTAATGAAACTATTAAGAAGTAAATAAACAACCTCTAAAACAAGTATATGGATAAAATCAATTTTACAAATATCTTGTTACATTACTTATCAACTTATTATAAGTCAGAAGGGTTTAACTTCTTCAAAAACTTCTTATTACCAGTTTGGCACTGGTATAAGTTGTTTATCCAAACACTCAAAAGTGATTATTACGGGTGTCATACCAGAATAAGTTAACAAATTATTTTTATAAGCAATCTCAAACACCGTTTAAACATGTTATATATTTTGTAATAAATCTTTAATATTTATTTATTTGAATAAAAATGAAAAGTGAGAAGGTGAGTGGCATGTTGTCCGCCTCTTTTTTTTGAATTTTGATATTCTTTTACTTTATTATATTATTTTAAAATATCAATACGATGTTTATAAAAAGGTTAAATATTACGATATTTAACCTCTTTATTTAAATTAAGATCATGGTAAGATTTCAATTTAAATATACAAGTAAACTGTAATTATAAAGACTAGAAGAGTATTTGCATAATGCAGCGAGATACATCTTTATTTTAATTTATTGTTTTATTTTTTTATCTCTATTGGTATATAATACGGTTTATGTGATTTTGATAAAGATAATATTTTTACTTTTGAATAAAAATAAATATAAAGATATATCTTCAAAATTTTGAAAGAATCTATCGATATTAATATCAAATTAACTATTTAAAAGTTCTTGTTTTTTGTATAATTTATTAATTTAGTTTTTATTATAATTTAATTTAAGTCTAACAGTGAAGTAATTTGTTTTTGGCTTAACAATATAGTTTTTATAAAAATAATCATTATTTTAATTATATTTTAAATGTTTTATATTTAAACATAAGATGTTTATCTTGTATTTGATTATCTTTATTTACAGTTAGTTATAGGAATTCAAAAATTGATCTTTAATAAGTTATACTTACGTATAATTTACCTGTGATTTTAAATTTTAAGTAATATTTATTAATAAACAGTACTTCATGCATAAAAAATAATGGTTTTTAAAAGTTTTTTTTTTTCAAATGCTTTATAATATTGTATAAATTAATATAAGAATTTATAATGCTTACATATTAATTTAATTTTATATTGGTTTATTATTATATTATATATTTAACCTTGATTTCAACGTATTATGGATTTGTAGTCAAAAGAATCTTAGTAAATCATTAAATATTTAACTTAATAAAAAGAATATTTGGTTATTCCAAAATGTCTTGAACCCCCTTTAAACCTTACCAAAAAAAAACAAAAGGGTTGGTAACATGTTAAAATACCGTGTATATTAGTTACAGAAGGGGTGCTTAAAAACCCGACCAACTCGAATAATCCAACATGAAATAACTCAACTCGAAGCAACTCGATGTCTAATCAAGTTGTAAATTTTTTAACCCATAAGTGTTGGGTTGATATTTGGTTACTGTTATTTGAACTCAATCTAACCCTGATATCATTTTATTTCTTGGATTTTCATATGATTTTTTATGAATATATGCATTAGACAATTACACTATCACGTACACTATTTATATACACGTACTTTCAATTTATTCACATCTTTATATAACTCATTTGTATATATATGTCCAGTAACTGTGAACATATATATGTAAATTGAGAAAATTAACTGAATGCGATATACGTAAAGAAGTATAGATAAGTTGTATTAAATGATTGATGATGAAAAGGAAATAATGAGTAGAGAAAAATAACATATTCAAGATTAGAATAATATTTCAATATACCAAATAACCAATTCGACCAACCTGTACGATTTCGGTTGAGTTAGGTTAAGATTTTTCAAACCGTAAACATTAAATTGGATTGTTTAAATGTTTTCAACCCGATCAACCGAAGTCATAAAAGGAAAGAGAAAAGGGTATGATAAAAGTTGATATTGGAATTAGTTAGGCATGGTGATGGTGATGATGATGATGACGATGACGAGGATGATTATTATTAGTGAGTGGTGGACCGGTGAAGGTGAAGGTGATGGTGATGGGGATCATGATGGAAAAGCTGTTTTAGATTGTCGGGGGGGTGGAAAAGTAAATATGACTTCTTTGATTGATTCTAGGGTATCAAATCACCCCCACCCCCCAAGGCTAATTTCGTAAATTCATAATTCCTTTTATTCCCTTTTATTATTTAATCAATATATAAATAAATAAATAAATAAAATAATAGATGATGATGATGATGATGTACATAGGATTGTTCATGGCATTACAACCGAGGATCATAGCATGTGGAAATTCGGTGGCAGCTTTTGCAATGGCCGTGAGATTCCTTACAGGACCAGCTGTCATGGCAGCTGCTTCCATTGCCGTTGGACTTCGCGGCGTCCTCTTACGCATTGCTATCGTTCAGGTTACCTCTTCTCCATTTTTTCTTATTTTATATATTTTTATACTTGAAATTTCACAATAAAACATTATGAAGGTAACTTTCAGACTGTTTTTAACTTTATAATATTTTGATGTAAAGTTTAAAATGTAAAAATACAATTTATATATATATATATATATGTATGTGTATGTATAGATGACATGTGAGAGTCACGTGAATGATGAAAGCGTGCACCGGGTTTTATTATATATAGACCACACTCAATCCGACACTCCCATTTTGTCTGCCACTCTTACCCCTTTCTTTTGTTTTTTAATTAATATCTCTAACCTTAAAAGGATAAAAACCATAATTAATTAATCTTTATACTTATACTTTTTACATATATATATATATATATCATAATAAATTTAATAATAATATGCTTTTATTCCATTTTAAAAGCATATAAATCGGATAAAAGTTGGAACTAAAAACGTTGTTTATTAGTTATTTATTAAGTAAGGAGTCGTTTATTTAAATGCTTACCTGGTAAGTGCTTAACGTTAGGAGTCAATACGATAATTTATTTTATTGGGTAAGATTGTAATACATCAAGACATATCATATGCAACAATGTACCTGATAAGCGCTTACCAAAGTAAGAGTCGTCACCCTCACTTACCAGGTAAGACTCTTCATCCTTATCGTCGCTCTTACCAGGTAAGCGTTTAGTAAACGGTCTCTTAATATTTATTGATTATCGCTTATTTTTTACCTGATAAATATGACAAAGATTAAAAATCATACCTTTTAATTAAAAGAAAAGACTCATTGAAGTAGGTGACTTTTACTAGTCAGCATCTCATATTAACAAAACCCTAATCCCTAATCGTTGTAAAACCACATTTTATACATATATATTCTGATAAGAACCTGAATAAAATACGTTCTGTTGTAATAATGTAATTTTCTCGTAAAAATCTGTAGTTTGAAAAAATATATATAAAAAAGGGTAAACTAAATGCACCTCTAGACACTAATTTTCACCTAACACATATCAACATCAATAGTTATTTTTTTTATATTTTTAATATATGATTTAGGGAGTGTTTGAGATTGTTTATTTGAAACAACTTATGTTTTTGTATAAACATTTATCAACTTATTATAAGTTAGAAGATTTTAACTTCTTCAAAAACTCCTTATTACCGGTTTGGCACCGTTACAAATTTCAAACACTTAAAAATGCTTATTACCGATGTCACATCGAAATAAATCAATAAGTTGTTTATATCAACGTGACATGTAAATATCCTTAAATTTGTTTATTTATGTATTTATTTATTATAAAATAAAAAGGGAATTTTCTGATTGGTTAAAAAAACAAACAGGCAGCTTTACCACAGGGGATTGTCCCCTTTGTGTTCGCCAAGGAGTACAATGTCCACCCTGATATCCTTAGCACTGGGTACGTTTTCTTCTCTTTTCCTTTTCACTTTATCCCTTTTTATTTATTTTTTTATTTATTTTTTTAATATTTAAATATAAATTGATTCCTTTTCCTTTTGTACTTATTATGTTTTTCTATACTTAATTTTTTTAAGAATATTCAATATTATTATTATTATTATTATTATTAAATTCTGTTATATTTTTGCAGGGTTATATTCGGAATGTTGATAGCATTACCCATTACGCTCGTCTACTACATTTTCCTCGGGCTCGGGAAATAGTCGATGCTGACGTTATAATATTATCTTGGTCAGAAATACGTCAAACGGTTGGTCACGTAGTTTTCAGGGTTTTTTTAGTCGCAGGAGATAGGAAAAGATTGTGATTGGTTAATTGGGAATCCTTTCACGTTGTTTACTCGAGTTGAATGTTATACGACAACACGATAAACTCGTCTTCTTGGTTAATGTAGTTTGTGTATTTATGTTGTATTATGTTTATTTACACGTCGATTATATCGAGATTTATGTATGTTTTTTTTTTCAAGATAATAACACGAGCAGAAGAAGAAAGAATCGACCCCTGTTAGACCATGATCGATGTTAATTTGTCAACAAGCGTAGGGTCCCACTTTGCCCCTCGAAGCATGAGTTTGGTGTAGCAGTGTTTGGTGAATGCTGTAATGAGTGATATGTAGAACCTCATTAGATTACTTTATAAAAGACCATTTGACGAGCAATGGTCTAAGGGGATGTTTACTTGCTGTTTAATTAGGCTTATTGGTTTATCTGACTTATTCGCACAGCTCATTTGGGTTGTTTACTTACGGCTTATTCGCATTTAACATGGCTTAATCGCACAGATAGAAATGGTGTGTTGTCCTCATTCAGCCACAAAAATGACACTCCTACCCCTTATTTAAAGCACCACCTCCTTCCCATATGAGACACCCATCGTCGGCCTCTTTATGATTTTTTGTTTTGATGTTCAAATAACTAATATTGGGGGGTAAATCGGTCATTTATGTTATTCAGACTGTTGGTTCAGATAAAAAAAAATAACAACATCCATTTAACCAGGCAGACAAATTTATCCATACAGAACTTAATAAAAAATTTGGTAAACTGCCCATAAGTCTAATCGATATGAGAGTCTGACAGACGGACACAAATTGTGTCGAGTCCTTAGAGTGGTAGACCTTGGTTTTGATACAAAGTAAGAGAACATGGAACCCCATTAGATTCTTCTCCATATGATATATGGATAAAAGAAGGAAAATTCCAACATATATGAAGCATAAATGGTCAAAATGTAGCCAATGAGGAACTCCGATGGTTGCCATCCTTTTCCCTCTCGTTAGTTTGATAGTTAGGCCCTAATCTCGAAAAATACAGTGAGGATTTCAACACAGAAGAACCATGCTTCAAGATTTCTAGCCACGTCATTTTGACGTCATCTGGGGGACTTCAAGCGTCTTACCCTCCGTGGAGTACTGTTTGAATATATGGAACCCAATTAGATTACTTTCTCAAAGAGTCCTGAAATCCATCTGAAAAAACGGTAATTTGTTAAATTTACAGCATAAAAATTGATTAATTGTCAACAACCATATTCTGTATTAATTGTCAAAATTGATTAATATATTCTGTAATTTGTTATATCCCTCTGTGGAGTACTGTTAAATAATGTAACTTTTGTAAATCAGTTTAATTGTCATGTCACTTCTTAATTGTCAACAACCATATTCTGTATTAAACATGGTCAAAGGTCCGAGATTGTGCTGAAACAGTAACAAGCCGTCGAAAACACCAAGACCCGGTTAAGGGTATTTAAGCCCATTCCTGACATTTTATGGGCCTTGGACGAATGTATAAACAGGGCCCACTGCAAGAAACAAGACTTTTAGCAAGGACTTTTGTTGTCGCTAAAAGTCCATTTATCATCAGAAAGAGTATATAACAACATGTCGTCGCTATA
This sequence comes from Cynara cardunculus var. scolymus, assembly GCF_001531365.2. Classification (NCBI taxonomy): domain Eukaryota; kingdom Viridiplantae; phylum Streptophyta; class Magnoliopsida; order Asterales; family Asteraceae; genus Cynara; species Cynara cardunculus. Next base: position 46,412,600 of record NC_037528.1, read on the forward strand.
ACTTGTGACGGAAACATGTTATCGCTAAAAAACGCATCGTTAAAGCTCACTTTTTTTGTAGTGACCCTCGGTAAGTACGAACAAAAAATTCAATAGATGTAATTTATTGATTAATTACAAAACCATGAAACGCGTCATAAATTATAAAAACAATAGATTGATTGTAAACATAGTAAAATATTTTATGTAAAAGCAAAAATAGATAACAATAGTCAACAAAAACAATTAGAACAACATAACCAAATAGCAATAGTCAATAGAAGTAGAAATTGACAAAAATATCCAACAAAAATATATGGCAATAGCAAACACATGATCTTAATGTTGAATTATTGAAATACGAAAACAGTCAAGCATATAGAGATAGCAATAACCAATGTCATTGGACCTTGTTGAAGATAAAAAAAGTTAGAGAGGCAATAAACAATAGCATATAATGAATGACCAATTAATTCTTTTTATTTTTTTCTCCAATATAATTAGTTGATATATTTTTAAGTTCTTATTATCTACTAAATTCTTTTTATCTCTTATTATATGCTACAATCTTTTGAATTTCTTTAATTTATTAAATTCTTTTAGACTACCATTGTTTTTAAGAAAAAAAATTGGACCCCTAATATTTTTGGGCCTTGGGCGTACGCCCGTGCCACCCTCTCCCAGGTAGAGATGGCCAAAATCCGGTCCCGGGCCGGTCCTTAACCGGTCCCTACTGGTCCTAATCAAGACAAAAACCGACGGTAACCGGTCCTGCCATAACCGGTCCCGGTCCTGATCCTGGTCCTGGTCCCGGTTCCGGTGAAATACCTTGTAACCGGTCAAAGCTTACCGGTAACCGGTTAAGGAATCCGGTCCCGGTCCCATAACCGGTCCCATCCGGTCCCGGCCAAAAGAAATATTTTTTTTTCAAATTTTTGTTTATTAATAAATTTTTAATATGTTATTAATATGTTTGTAATATGTTATTTTTAATATGTTTTATATAAATATGTTTTATTATAAATACGTTTAAAAATATGTTTTGTTATATATATATATATACACGTTTAATTTTATAAATACGTTTAAAAATATGTTTTGCTATATATATATATATATGTATATATATATATACGTTTAATTTTATATATATATATATATATATATATACACGTTGACTTTTGTTGACCGGGCCGGGCCGGTCCTATAACCGGTTACATAACCGGTTCCGGTCTTAACCGGTCTCGGTCCTAAAAAACGTTAAAATCCATAACCGGTTCATAACCGGCGGTCCACAACTGGTCCATACCGGTCCCCGGCCGGTTCTGGTCCCTCTCCGGTCCTCCGGCGGTTACGGGCCGGGCCGGGCCCATTTGGTCATCTCTACTCCCAGGGACGGCCCTGAGGGTACTTGTAACCGGTCCTGTTCTGGACCCAAACCGGTTCTATATTAAAAAAACCTTTTCTTTTATTTTTTTTAATTTCTTTTTGATAAATTTTTTAAAATAATTTAATGTTATTCTAATACACTTTAAAATGTCTAATTAGGTCAATCAAATATACTTAAAAAATACGTTTTATTGCAGTTTTATAATTGGTTTTCAATCAAATACACTAAAAAATTAAATTTTATTATATTTTTATAATTGATTTCAATCAAATACACTTGAAAAATATGTTTTATAATTTGTAATTTGATTTTCAATCAAATACACCTAGAAAGTTAAAATTACAAATAAAAATACATCTTTTATGGAAGAAAAAAAAATCAAACCGGTCCGAGGCTAGGCCTATAACCGGTCCCAATGGGTGCCGGGCCAGGCCGGTCCTAAGTCGGTCTTGGTCCCGGTCCTCTGCCAGTCCCGAGCCCGGGCCGAGCCTATTTGGCCATCTCTATTTTGTATATGCACCATAAGGTAACCAGTCCTGGTCCAAATATTTTCATAACGCATCAGGTCCATGAACCAAAGTTGCCATAAGGTTTAGATACACCTATGAGTCGAGCTTTTCACGAGCTATTTGAGCTCGAGCTCGTTTATCTCAAGCTTGAACATTATAATTTTGTCAAGGCCGAATTGATCTCAAACACATGCTAAAACTCGTTTAACTTAACGCCTTAACAGATCGAGCTTCATAACATCAACGTTCGACTCAACTCGTTCGTAAGCTAGATTAAATTTTTCGCGCCAAGCCATTCAAGCATACACTTTTTCGAGCTAAACATGTTCATATGTTGATAAATCATATAATCAAAGTATAAAAATTATTGAGGTCGAGTCAGTAAGCGACCTTATAAATCTCGAGCTCAAACATTAATAAAAGATTCGAGCTCAAACTTAAGCTTGGTAATACTATTTCCGAGTTGGGCTCGAATAACCAACAACTCGACTCGTTAACACCCCTTTTTACGCCTACATAGCTTGGTATACGCTACCATGAACTCTTAAGCTTATATCTGATTGTGGAGCTTATATCTGATTGTGGTTTCGACACGTCACGCTAGACTTTACACATCCTGCAGTTATATGTCGACGAACAAAATTGCGAAAGAAACAGAAAAGAGAAGCAAACCACTAAATCACCCAAAAGTTCAAATTATGGACATAAACTCGATGCCAACTGCAATTTATTCGAAAGATTGGAACGAAAAGAAGCATGAGATCATTTTCAACCGCTATTATTCTGTACAAAACAACAGCACCTAGCAACGACTATATATGTTCAAGGAAACGCAAACTATAATCAAAGACGCAAAAGGGAAGCGAACGAATGAAATGAATGATGAAAAAATACCAATCTAAATCGTACTCGAGAAAGAACAGATAAAAGTACCTGATTTAAGATGCGTATCGTACGATTAAAGGAGATGACGATCCAAATCCAGCATGAAGTGCTTTCACTAATGCAACAAATTTGCATAGATCATCTTCACTGAACCACCTCAGCTTCCAAATCATAGCTGCAACACTCCGGGACCCACGTTCAGATACGTCCCAAGGGATGAACTCTGATGCAACGGATTTGAGAGCTAATGTCACACATCCATCCTTCGCGTCTATCACCTGAAAACGGATAAATGAATAAACCAAATTTGGACAATGAATTTATTGATTCTATGGTCAACCATCAAAATGATCCTTCTGAGTATAAACCGGCAACCGTGGTCATAACGCTTGGGATGTAAAATAAAGCATGAAGTAACAAAAACAAAAAATGAAGTGATGATTTACCATTTCGAATGCATCGACAATAGAACAGCATGTATCAAGTGAGAAATACGGAGTGAATGTATCCTGAGAATCAAAACCAAACTGCAAGACGTCCTCGATGCACACCAGCATATGCCCTCCAAGAACAAACAACGATCTCGAAAACCATACACCCTCTGATGAAGAAAAGTAAGGTTAGAAGTATTATACAATACGAGATATAGAATGAAGTAAATGAGCATAAACTTCTATTACACTACATTAGGTTTTACACCAGTTATAAATAATTAAATTACCTTTTATTAATTGATTATTACAAAAGGAATGTTTTTATCATATTTTAGAACATTATTACAAACAAATCCTATGCAATCCACTGAAATACCAACTACCCCAATGAGATTTCTAAATCCAATTGTTTGTGGGATTTCAATTCTGGACTTCCCTTTAAACCACACTCGGGATTAGAATGGAATCCAATTCCAAATCCCACCAAATCCTGCAAACCAAACGGGCATAATGGTCCTGTAACCAACGACTTCATAGTACAGTACTTGCATAGGTATTATTGCTTTTCTTTATCTATGAATCGAGAATAATATGTGGCAAGCGTAGACTATAATATAAATACCTCCAAAGTTGCTGTTCCAAAATAACACCATGGTATATTGAAGGATGTTTGTTTTTGATCCCCCACATACATCTCTCTCAAACAAAGCAACCTGGATCTTATCCAAACTGATATACACATACAAAAGCGAAGGCATCAGAGAGAATAAATTGGTATACACGCGTAAACACAGAAAAATGCGGTCGTCAATTGCAACCGCCATCATGTTACGGACACAAAGTCTGAATCAAATTGAAGTTAATAATCACCTTAGCAGAGGAAACCCGGTCTTCTTGGCATTTGAATGAAAGAGTTCCAGTACAGATATAAGCAGCCTTGATTTCTCTATACTCCTAGTTATGAACATATATCTTGCCCCTCGTGTAGTGTACACCCTATTGACATCGATAATGGTATGATAAATGCAATTAACCACAATTCAATTTTAGTACGTTGTCAACAAATAATAAATTCATTTTTCAAACATAATTTTAAAAGCTTTGGTTTGGATCTATCTTTATAACATTGAAATGCTTGGTGCTTGTCAAACAACAAAAAAGTGATTAGTGAAAATTGATTATCATGAGAAGAAATTTATCATGAAATTGATTAGTTAAAATAATTGATAATGAATCAAGAAAGAAGTGTACAATTCCAGTTAAGTTTATATTAAACTCAACAAAAACAAAAACTACAAAAATAGGGATGTAAATATTGCTTAAAAAGAGAGAAAACCATAAAACCAAAAAGCCAAAAGACGGGTGGTGTAGATTGGAACGAGTATTGAAGTGCTGACTCGCTTACCTCACTGCTTGAAGTCCTAAACCTACTAAAACCTCTTTCACATCTTCATTCCCGAGGCAACCTACTAGACTTGGGATATATCCTGCAAATAGCAATGAAAGGAGCTGAAGACAAAGAAGAAGATACAACTTGCATAAGTGGTATTAAAGGATTATAACGAACTCTAATTTGCATAATTGTCATACCGCAACAAACCTAACCTGACCCATCATGTTGGCCATTGAGGAGCAGAACATACAACTTGTGTTCAGAGCTCAGTAATAACGACACGCCACTGTTGATTAACAAACCGGAAGAAAAAGAAAATAGTCAGGGGATAAAGAGCAGCAGTTTTAACCAATGATACATGTAACATGTTGACACACATTCAGCCACCATATTACCATACAGACATTTAAATTTGAAGAAGACAACAAACCAAACTAAACGAACCCAATATGTCCCACCTGGAGGTGGGGTTTGGGGAGGGTGGGATGTACGCAAACCTTGCCTCTACCCCGAAGAGTAGAGCGGTTGTTTTCGTTAAAACCCTCAGCATGTGCAAAGTATGAAATTGGAAAAGATAAAGCTTGCTCAAAAGAAAATTAATTAAATAAATAAATACATAAATAATTAGAAATTAAAAATTAAAAATTTTGAAATAGAAAAAAGGGAGAACATGAAAAAAGAAGTCAGTGTTAAAAATTAAAATGAATCAGATGTAAGAAACAACAATCAAGCAGACTAAACAAACATACAGACAGAAGCAGGACAAGTAATTATAACCAAGGGAGGAGGGCCGACATACTCTATTCTAACCCAATTGATCTAACTGCCGACCCACTAACCCTACTAACCTACGCCCAACCTTTATTTCTCCAGATCCTTTCATCCTGTCCCAGCTAGCTACCTGTTTTCATCCTAGTCAGCTACCCTAATCTTGTGTCATCCTATCCAAATTTAAAAAAGACAATAAAACATAAATTTGAATGCACCTGTACCTTGCACAAGCACCTGAGAGGGGGGAGACAGATTGAGACTTAGAACTGCTAAAGACAATCATTGCTTAATGAATAATATATCTTGCTGATCAAATTGGTTTTGCACTCAACAATCATCATACAAAATGTAAATTCGCTTGCAGTCACACACACACACACACACACACAGAGTTGCAGTGATTGTCCTTGGTAGCTGTTAATATATCTATGAGCTGCTCTTTCTCATCTTATAGCTTGCTGTAAGGTTCAGGGCATAAAAAGATGTACACTACAAGCAGAGCCCCTAAATATATAGAGTATAGTGGTGCAGCCACATCTGAACAGAGATAGAGAAACCCTGATAATAGCACAATGCAACTTCTAACACCACTTGTGCTCCTCAAAGTTGGACCCTAAGTGTCCATCATTCCAAACTTGCTACAAGTTAGTGAGTTACAAATAAATGCAATACGGGTTTCTGTCCATGTTCTCTCAGCATGTTAATAAACTAAGTCGCTAAGAATATGAACATGCTACACTGTGGTTACTAAGTAATTGATACTTAGAAATGTTTGATAGCATAAGATTGAGAGGAAACCCCATAATGGGCACAAAAAGGGTATACAGCTACAATCCTGGTCCAGATACGACAAATATGTACACAAGTAGATATGGTTATTTAATCATGGGAGATAAATGACTTTATTGGGGTGCTTTAGTAAGAATCTGCACCTCATAGCGAACTCTTTTTCTCCCAAATGTTCCATGAGAATGTGCCTATCTATGTCAATTATAAGCTTTATCCCATTATGTTGAAATAGACTGCTTAGCATGGGCTAATCCTTTGTCCATATCAAGTAATAAGTTATAAATGAACAGAACTTATGTCCACCACCAGGCCTCTCATGCGTAGTAACTCATAGACATGAGCTGTGAATGCTAAGTTTAGTATTCATGTTTTTTATTAAGCCATAAAACAATATTACCAACAACACAATGATGAACATCCATCATCACATTCACCCTGCCAATATGAGTCAACATAAGAAGAAAAAAAGAAATGTCCAAGTGAAAAGGATAAATTTTATTTTCTTGGATAATTCTTCAGATACCTAAAAGTTCAGGTGACAGAAGCTAGGTGAGATGAATACTGGCAATGCCTATCTTAACATATAGAACTCATAACTAAGTTGATTTTGGGCCAGTATGGGTTTATCAACTTGCAACAAGCTGCTGGTAAATCACCTTATTCTATTGCTTCGCCCTCTTCTACTCGAACTTCACACTTGCATCAGAAGGAATATTAATTACAACCCAATAATCTTGTTTTCTCTCATCTTAGAGTTTATTTGCCATGGAAAGCAAAGTACGAAGATTGAGTAACTTCGACATCCATGCAATATCGTAACTGACCAAAATCTTTGACAGTAACTCTTCAGCGGTTCAGCCAATGCATTTTTTAGTCAAACATCTCAGTGTTATCATAAGTCATAACCTATAATCACTATATCTACATAGAGTAGATCGTTGTATACAAGGATATATAATAGACATTGTACAATCTGCATTACTCTGGAATTACAGTGGGTTTCTTATGGCCATTACAAGCCTCACAAACAGTGCTGTCAGAGACTAATTTGATCCATATGGTGACTTTTCTAACCAGTCAACCCACCTCCTTTCTGCTTCAGAATCGACAAAGCAAGTGGGGATAGTCATATAAATTTCTTCCTTGAGATCACCATGAAGAATACATTTTTTAACCTGATTGTTGAATATCCAACTTAAGGTTGCAGCAAATGACATGAATCTTAATTATTGTAGCATTTTAGCTACTACAAGAAAAGTCTCACCAAAGGGCCTTCAACCTAGCGGTATCCAGTATCCCAACCTTCCTAGAGGTCAAGGGTTCTAACCTCACCAAAGGTGGTTAGTATGTGTGAGTTTCTTTGTCCGTATATAAATATCATATACTTCAGGAAAAAAAAAAGTCTCTTCAATAAGAAGAATATGATTAAAGCCACATGCTACAAGACCAACTTCTACCTTTCCACAAACCCATCTGGATTATGTTCAATTGTGAAAACCACTTCCAGTTAACCAAGTTCGTCCCTTGAAAATAGAGAAAAGTTTTCCAAGCCAAAGCCTTCATTCCTTTCAACATGATCAATTTCCAAATTTTCATAGCTCACTGCCTAAATATTAGGAATAGACAAACAAACCAAGAAAGAGTTGAAGACTGGTAGGGTAAGAGACACTCATAAGAAAATACACGAGCTTAACGGTGTTGAGTACTAGAGCCAACAATGATTTTCTAGGGGTAGATCTACAGTTTACATGCTCATTTTCAATGGACAACAACATTCAAACAAAAGTTTTCATCCAACCTTCTGGAATGAACCACTAGTCTTGGCATTTTTCCTGTCTTCATGAACTTGTGAAAAATCCTTGACTGAGCTATTTGGAACCCCTTACCAACTTATTACTAACAAAATCATGTTTCCTCGGCAAATTTCTAGCTTCATGCCAAGGTAAACCCTCACATATATAGGTGAATCCTTACAAACAAGTAAATGAATTATAGCATCACAATAACTTCCTCCACCAAAGAACTCCCTTGCTCATGCTAAAACCATTTTTTCATGCAACTCATTTTGTTCAGATGTGAATAAATGTTCTTCTTAGTATTACAACATTTCAAACATCTTACATCAGCTTGGTGGTCTACAAACACAGTTCACAACCAGAAACTTTGGGAGGAAGCAGAAAGACAATTTTAGGCAAGAATTTTTCCTGGAACACTACGTACATAGATACTTTGGTTGCAGCATCTAATAATTAGATGTGTTTTCAGCATTACCAGGTCAAATACTGGATGATAGTCACAGGTCAAAGGCACCTTAATGGGAAGGAATCAAATAAACAAGGTCAATTGATGCTATAGGGCCCTTGTGGCAACATGCAAATGATTGTAGATAGCATTCATAGATGGCATTGCACCCTACGGAAGCACTAGAAGACAACTTATTCTATGGTGGTTGCTAGGATAGACAACTCTGATTAAAAAGGATTATAGTTTGTACCCTGGAATGAAGATTGCTATTGGGCTTCAACAAGGGTGGACAGTGGTCTATCACAATCAGCAAAGGTGGTCGACAGTTTACAACAATCTACAAAGTGGCACTCTGGCAGTGGTGATGTAAGGACAAATGCTTTTTGATATTGCACAGGGTTATTGTTTATGGCTTAACCAATCATGCAACCTTGGCACTTGGGAACCCTGGAAGTGCCAAGTTAGCATGAAACACTCAAGAGATGACTTGGATGGAGAAACGAACACGAGTACAAAAGATTTGTTGAGAGAGTTTGTAGGCAAAGCTTGTTTGTGTTACTAGATAACTTTCTTGCTTTTGTTGGGACAATTACAAATGAAGACTCTTATTTACAGCATGGAACATCCTAGGACAAGAATCATGTAGTTCCTAGAAGCCTTGTAGGTTACAAAATATATAATTCCCTTTCATCAAGGTTACTCTAAATGTATCTTGATCTATAATATAAGACACAAGGAAATGCTATAACATTTTGGACATGCTCTATCAATAGCATAGATAACTTATACACGCAAACATAATGCAAATCCCTTTTAGGGACAATGTTCTAAGCGAGAAACTCCTGATGTGGCTAAATTGAACTTCCCAAAAAGACACTCATGCCAAACAAGTTCACTAAAGGTCATGGGAAAGTAACTCTGTTCCAAGTTAAGAGACATAATTTCAGGATTATCAATACGAGTAAGTCAAACTTTCAAGAAGTTCAATACTTGGTAACTCATCCTTTGGGAACCAAAATATTCATCTAGTCAATTGCATCCCAATCAAAGCAAGTGGCAAAGGATCAAAAATTTTACATGGTGTTATGTGTATATCCATCAACCTTGATGTTAATATACCCTTATATGGTTAAGTGAGAGCTTAGTTACATGCAGCAATACAGTCTATGTCAGGTAATGCTCAACCTCATAATGGTAGATTTCATGTTCTAAATATGTGCATATATACCTTTTACTGCACCCGGATGGCTCCTCAAGCAAACAATTGCAACACACACATTGCCTACATGTTTCCTGAACCCCAAAATCTGCAAGATCTACTTTGACGTTCTTTAAGATGAATTCTTCAGTCCCAGGGCCTGATAGATTCTTTTCAGGAAGAATCTCCCCTTTTGCAGTGATGGAGTGTATCCCGGAAACCAACATCTGGAAATCATTCATGCCAGCCTCTCGTCTACAGGCCTCCTGTACATCATTTGCACTGTAGTTCAATTTATGTGACGATTTTCTTACAACAGAATCATTAATGTCATCTGTATGTGTCACCTTCTCTGTTAATGAAATAACTCTTGGCTTCGGTTTTCTTTTGCGCATTTTCTTCTCCAACCAATTTGCTTCTTGCTTCACAAGACCGACTATTTCCCCATCATGCAGACTTCCTTCATAATTGTTGCCTAATTGTTCAGAATCCCTAAGTTCTGTATTGAAGGTGTTCATAGTGAAAGGAGACAGTGAACATGAGCCATTTTTTGTAAACTGAGCCACATCAAGCATTCTGTTGGAGTGTAAATCTTCAGAAGGGATAAATGATAGGTTATCCATACTTCTTGAAAGATCATCAGCTGTTGATTCATTATTATGTATACGTGATCCAATTTCAAAAGAATCATCTCCGCTGTCACTGGTATGGCTATCAGACGATGCCACTGAATATGACTCAGCCGATAGCTGAAGAAATTCTTCCTCCAAGTTGTGGCGACGATGCAGAATGTCCTCTTGATAATGAGGAGGTGATCCTGCATAAGCTGAGGGTGAACGAGCCTCAATAATATCATCCAGAGTGTCCAAAGGCACAAAACTACTGTTTGAACTAGTCATTTCAACCTTGCTACCATTGTTTGAATATGTCCCCTCCTCTCCAAACTTCATACTTCTAGTGGAATCAACCCCTTTATCATAATGGGATTTCAGTTTCATATGATTTGAAATAGATCCGTCTTCGTGAGCAAGGTTCAGAAGATAACTTGAGGCTGATTCGCCAACTTCATTAGGGTACTGCTGTGATACAGTATCGGTAGACAAATCATCATATGCGTAATAAGATTCTGGAACTTCCATACCATGCCCTTCAACAAAAACTTCAGCAGAACGAGATACATATCTTGATGTTTTACCAAAATGCTTTAGCCTTCTCTTCTTTCTAGAATCCTTTTCTTTGCCGAGAATCAAGGCAAGCCCACTCTGCATATCATCACTCTTTACATGATCATCAGAAACATGATTCATCCACCGTTGAAACTCCTCCAGCCATGAATCAGAACGCTCCCTTTTCATGAACTCAAGTTTGTTAATGAAATCAACTATTTCAGCTCCCTTATTTGAATCAGTAATCTCCTGTTTGATCCGATCCTCATCGTCACCCGAGTCATTATCAGAATATACAATTATGCTCGCTGCTTCACTGTCAATACTGGCAACACGAGATAGCTTCTTCTGAAAAATAGGTCAAAATGGTCAAGCAGATCCTAAAAATCATGCATGTTATGTAGACTTATATGCAATTATGAACAAAAATCAATGTACTAATTACCAACCATTTTTGTGTTAACGCTCCCCTCTCCCTCAGCCTCAGCCTCATATTTGGCTGGGGAATAAAACCCAAAGCTAGCTGGCTGCTTATGCCTACTGGCAATGATAATCTGTCGCTTCCAGCCCTCTCTAGTTGAGATCTTTTTGCCATCCAGAATCAGCTTTAATGTTATACATAAAAGAAAACACTAAATATTGTATAAAAGAAGTTGAAATGGATAGGAAGTAGCACAAAATATCCACCATAGCAGCATTAATGACAATTAATAAAATAATATTATATAATTTTCCAATTCTCACCTTATCAGGATCAGAGAAGAAACTATAGACTTGTGGTCTGTACCAGTTGGCAGAACATACTGGATTTCCTTCTAACCACAAACTTCGTAGTGACGGAAGACCAGCTAGGAGTTCCAGCTCCGAAAAGTTGGAAATAATATTGTAAGAAAGATCAAGCCCCTCGAGTGATTTTAGATTCTCCACCCCACGCATAGTAGTAAGAGCATTGTTCCTCAACACTAGTTTCACAATTTGACATGAGACCTGCATACAAGAATATCGTTTCTTACAGCTAGTTTAAGATAGATACCTTCGTATGTGAAAACATGCATCCCAAAGATAATTTCTACTTGTAGGTGCACTCAATAGGACATGATCAATTACAAGAAAAATAAGTAACTTGACCAGGTTATCGACATAAAACCATAAATAGATCAAATCAAACGAACAAACGCATCAAGATGTACCATGAATGCATTTTGCTCTTATCTAAACAATTTTTCGTATCATATTCTGATGGTTCATTTATCCAAACAAATGCTCTTGGAGAGATAAATTTATCATGCTTAAACCAGATAGAAGATTTACAAATGAATATCAAGTACAAATATCTAATTTCCTGAAAGAGAGCAACAGAGTGTACTTGTGAGACACTGATAAGCAAAATATAAGAGAAACTGGTCAGAACCCACATAATCAAGGGATACTGAAATAACAAGATGAGCTTGTTTGTAGAACAATGAGAATCTTATGAGATGCTCCTGATGAGCCTATTAAAGTAACTTATTGTTTGCAATAGTAATAACTTTACCTTTTTTGCTCGTCTTACAAGATTTTCATCTATCTATAATCTATGTACAGTAGTTGTCATGCAAAATCGCCATATTCAAGCGATCATAAACAATGCATTGTCCTAATTATGTTATTATTTATTTAAAAACGTAAGTGCAATATTCTTGCCACATGCATATTTAGATAATACAAAGATCCCTAACATAACTAGATATAGCACTCATTATAAGGATACTTATATGACTAATAGCAACTGACTTGTAACAGAATTACTGTTGAGAAGTATTCTTCATCACATCCATTTTCGGGGACGACATGCACAATTTATCAAAAGAAAAGTGCCAGCATAAAATGAAAATTTTAATCACCACTATTTTCACATTTCCCAACTCATCAAAGCCAACAGCTTAACTTGATGTATGCCAACCATAAATAAATGTAGCATCTTTGCAACAGTTAGAAAATACTCATCTCGCAAAGATCCATTTGACCACTAGAAGACTGCCATACATGCTCATTTAATTTCGAACAATGTTTAACTCTTTGTGTATCACAGCTGGAAACATAACATCAACTCCTTGGTTCAAAGTTCAAACTGCACTTCTCTTCCAAAATAATTCTAAATTTCCAAAGTGAACATACCAAATGTCCATGGGAGTGATGCAGACAAGAGAAAGATTGTTGGTTTCCCATAAATCATGAATCTGGGTATGACTATTACTATGAATATATAAATGCACAATAATCACCAGATTCCAAAAACTTGGACCATTCAATAACACAAAGATTTATACCATATAATGATTGTGCTAATAAATTGTCTGAAAGCCAATCCCATCACTTTGGGCATGTATTCGAATTCGATTCATAAAAGTATATGATGGTTAGGTGTAGATACACAGCAACTGCAAAATTTCAATTAATCTTACCTTACTAAATGATGTAATGGTTCTGAGTTGATTAAAACCAAGGTCCAGGTGCTTCAACTTGCTACATCTCCAAAGATTATCCACTTTAGCAAACTTGTTCCTACTTAGATCAAGAGTTTCAACAACAGGCAGGAGTCTCAAGGAATCATCCATTAATACCAAGCCATTATAAGCACAAGAAACAAATGATAATCGCTTCCACTGAGGAGAGTCCTCTATCTCAGCAATCCTACTAGCAAAAACATGTCTAAGCGCATCCTGGTTCACCTCAACAAGAAAGAAAAACAATGTCAAAAGTACTACTTTTACAACTATCAACTAGAAGTAAAATTAATCCTATTTTTAACCGTCTCATACTGTTAGAAATTGAACATGAAGTTCCATCAAGAAATGCACAATCAATCTTACAGTTGAATTGTGACAAATAATCTTTTCCAGCGTGTGCCTAAGTTCAAGAAGCCCTCGAGCAGCGGAGGTGGAGAGATCGCATCCACGAAGTTCAAGAACCTTCAAACGACCAAAGGGCAGCAAACAGACAGGCGTGGGGTCTCTGCTTGAGGGCGGTGGCAACACAGATATGACTTTAAGTGATGTAAGTATCCGGAGGATCCGTCGGAGCTGTTCAAGCGCCCTGTGATCGCCGAGGTCCGAAACGTATGCACGGAGGTAATCAACAGGAGCTCCGGCGAGAAGCCTCTCAAGCTCGGCCAATGATTCGAGTCTGGATTGAACATAGTGAAGGCCAACCGGATTCAGCTTCAGGACAAGGGTTCCTTCGATCAAGGGACCAACCTGCTTCTCCACGAACTTCACTAACGATTCCAAATACCGATCTCCGGTGACAATTGCAGCCATGTTGACTTAGAAATATGAAACGAAAAGGGGGTTTCGGGGAGTTAAGGTGAGAGAAACCGCCATGGTTGTAGAGAGAGAAGGTGAATAAAGCTGTCCATTTTGGAGGTAAAACCGGAAGGCAAAACACTGTTCCCTGATACTTCCCATCCCTAATTCACCATTTTCATCTGTTGACTTCTGCATCAAATCGAATTACAGTCTTGTTTGATTTTCAGAACATCATGATTTGTTTTTCATGTGTAAAAGTTTCGAATCCAAACCTATTGGATGGTTTCATCTTGGATTACATGATTCATCGAAACAAACCACATTATATATTTGGAAATTTGGAAACTATGCTTATGTTGACAATTTTTTAAAAAAATAGTTGGATACCAATTAGGTCACATAAGAACATAACGTTCGTGAACCATTCGATAGGAAGTTCGTTTATGTTCGTTTATTTAATAAATGAACGAACATGAACAAATTTTTTTGTTCGTTTAGTTAAACGAACGACCATGAACAAGAGTTTCGTTCGTTCATTTATGTTCGTGAACGTTTGTTCATTTACCGATCATTTATATTCGTTTATATACTAAATTTAATATACAATCTTTTATTTATTTACTTTAAATTCAAATAACATTCGTTTATGTTCGTTTACGTTCGTTTAGCATGTTAACGAACGAACATAAACGAACACGAACACATCTGATTTCTAAACGAACGAACACGAACGCAAAGATTTTCGTTCGTTTACTGTTCGTGTTTGTTCGGTTAAGTTAAACGAACGAACATGAACAAGCCTCTGTTCGTATTCGTTCGGTTCGTTTACAGCCCTAGCTATATTTGGTTGGCAGAAACTGAACTGAATCTATTAAAGAAATTTGAATTTGTCTGTTTGATTTGTTGATTAAAATAGTGGTTTGGTCGGAAGCAGTAGTTGTGTCAATGATCATGGCAGTGGTGATGGTGGTAGCGGTGGTGATGGTGTGGGGGAATGGCGACGATGGTAATGGCAGCTGCGAGGGGGTGGCAGCAGGGTTGTGTCGAAAGACGTACCAATATGTGATTCCGAATAGGGTCCCCAAAAAATTTAAGGCCCGAACTTTTTTGGGGCCCTATTATATGTATTTTGAAAATTGAAGATCGAAGATTTTGTTTTCAACAATATTAAGAGAATGATTATATTTAAATGAATTTCATATGTTACTTTATCATGATATCTTTGTTGTTTTAAATTGTAGAAGTTTTTAACTATATTTTGATGGAATGGAATTCTCTATTTTCATAATATCAAATATACCTTTAACCCAATATACTCTAATCTCATAAAACTCAATAGAACCATCATCGACCACCTTCGACCACCATAGATCTGCATCATTGCCGACCATCGCCATCTGAACCACCACTGATCTGAACCACTGTCTACCATTCTCATCTGAACCACCATGGACCACCATCGATTTGAACCACCGCCAACTACTGATATGAATCACCGTCGGCCACCTCCGACCATCATCGATCTGAACAACCACCGATCTGATCTATCGCCAATCTGAACCACCCCCTATCTGAACCACCACCAATCTGAACCACATCTAACCACCGGCACCTGAAGCACCACGTACCACCATCGATCTGAACCACTACCGACTACCACCGATCTGAATCACCGTTGGACACCGTCAACCACCAACGATTTGAACAACCACCAATCTGAACCACCACCACCACCGATATGAACCACCGCCCATCTGAACCAGCTGACCACCTCCACCTGAACCACCGCGGACCACCATCGATCTGAACCACTGCCGACCACGGCCATCTGAACCACTGCAGACTAGTGATGGCCAAACCGGCCCTGTCCGGGACCGCCGGAGGACTGGAACCGGGACTGGCCAAGGACCGGTCCGGGATCGATAAGGACCGGTTATAGGACCGCAGATTACATCCGGTTATGGTTTTTGTCGGATTTGTGAGACCGGGACCGGTTATGGACCGGCCTGGCCCGAAATATTAAAAAAATGACTATTTTTTTAAATATAGCCGTTAACTAGTCGTTTTTTACCGTTTTTTATATTTTTGGATTCTAAACACCATAAATATGTGACAAGGTTGAGAGGTTTACATGTTCTCAATTCGCAAAAAAATGTTCACAATTCTCGTAATAAAACATATTTTTAAAGTGTATTTGAGTGACCCGCACGATAAATTTAATAATGTATTATAAATATATATCATTAAAAAAATATTTTTTTAACGGTGGGACCGGTTGGGACTGAGACCGGCGGCCCATAACCGGTTATAAACAAACTTGACCGGTCTTCATCTATTCAACCGGGACCGGTTATGAGAAATCTTGGGACCGACCTGAGACCAATTTTTGGCCATCACTACTGCGGACCACCACCCGATCCAAACCACTGTGGACTACCACCAATTGAACCACCGACGACTACCATTGATTTAGTAAAGTCGTTTGGCTTATGAATATATTTGGGTTGTGTATTTCATATTGTTATACATATAAATAATTATTCTTTAAAGTATTTTTAGTTTTAAAAAAATAAAATTTTTAAAAAATGGCATTTTGGTCATTTACCAATATTTAATTCCAATTCCAAAGCTACATTTTGTGAACCATACAAACAGATTCCAATTCCTTAACAAATTTCATTCCAATGTCTACCAACCAAGCAGGTGGACAAACCTGACAACATTTCATTCTAATTCCTTGAAAGTCAAATTTCTTTAACAGATTACATTTCATCGAAAAACATTATGCGAACCAAACCCACCAAAGAGTATAATAGCTTTTATTGAAAAATTTGGATAAAGTAATTGGAATTCGTTGCTAGAAGCCAAGGAATTTGTATTCCACCATATATGGAATTCGGATTCCTTATCAAAATTCAAATAATGAACCAAACGCATGGATGGAATTTGGTGAATAGACTTGACCATTCCAATTCCTTCAGATTCCGACGAACCAAACACCATCTTAGGGTTTATTATAATTTATGTACACACTTATTTATATCAAAATCAAGTCAAATCACTAATTAAAAATTTAAAAGGTAAGGGTGTTTGGTTCGCAGAATATTCTCTGAAGGAACGGAATCTGTCAAAAAATATTGATTTTGAAGTAATTTGAATAGAATTTGACCACACGTTTGGTTGGAATGAATTGGAATGGAATCTGCCTATTTGATTGGTAGAATGTAGCTTCAGAATTGGAAAGAATAAACGATAAATGAGCAAAATACCCTTTTTATAACAGTGGTGGTCGGTTGTGATTCAAATTGGTGCTGGTCGACGTGGTTCAGTGGTGGTTCAAAACGATGGTAGTCGGCGATGGTTAAAATCGGTGGTGGTCGGCGATAGTTTAAATTGGTGGTTGTTGGTGATGATCGGTGGAAGATCAGATCAGTGGTGATCGATGGTGGTTCAGAACAATGGTCTATGGGTCTGGGTAAATCAAGTACGAAAGATCGGAAAAATTTTTGTCTTTTTGAAAAAATTGGATGGAATGGAATTGAATTTCTTCTCAATTGTGATAAAATGACCAAATTCATGAATGGTGGAATTTGTATAATTCAATTCCATTCCATAGGTAAACCAAACTCCTGAATGGAATTTAGTCAACATAATTGATCATTCCAGTTCTTTCAGATTTCATCGAAATCCTGTGAACCAAACGCCTTCCAAGTGTTGATGATGTATGTCAACATGAAATTAGTAGATACCTGTGCATTTAACAAATAATAGATGTGCATTTAGCCTGATCCAGAAGAAAATGATATTTATTGAGTATCAATAGAGATAAGCAGATACTGAATATGGTCATCACTTGTAATCAGTTAGTTTTTTAAAGATAAAGTTCTAAGAAGCTGTACTAAAGTAACTATAACAATTGCCCTTTAATTTTAAGGGATGTGTATTAATAATCAGTATCAAATCCATAATAAAATGTATCTGAAACTTCAACCAAAATAATTTATAATGTAGTATAGATATGATTAACTTTTTATATATTTTCCAGAAAATACGTTAAATCCAAAGTATGTTTAACGTGGCTCAACTGTACTTCTGCATCTATTTTCTTGGCAGTCTAGACGAATGTTCGATAGGTTCCTTATGATTTTTTTTATTAACCTGGATATCCAACCCGCTATGCGAGCCGACTAATTCCAAGGCAACCACCTGCTTAGCAGGTAGCCCGGAGTCACTGCATTTGAACCTCCGAGGCCATAAGGAGATTTTTATTCCTTCTTGGATTTGAACCTAGGATCTCCAGGCACTTTTGACCTTTGGAGCCCAAACTCAAACCAATCAGGCACCACCTTTGCGAATCACTTTCGAAACTCAATGGGTTCTTAATATGTTCAAGTTCAATGGATTTGAACCTGGGACCTCCTGGTACTTTTGACCTTTGGAGCCAAGTTCAAACTAATCAGGCACCACCCTTGTGGTTGCTTCTACTTGTATTGTCGTTTCATGTTAGGGTTTTATTAGTTCTTCGATTTTTTTTTTATAATTTTTATTATTGGTGATGTGGTTTTTTGGACCGATGATGAATGCATTACATGTTCTTGTTGATCCTTGATATGTGCTCGATAGTGTTTGGTACATGCTTGATAGGTGCTGGAGAGTGTCCGAAGGCGAGAATAGTGATGAAGATCACATACGATTATCACATAGATCAAGATGAGATTTATTATTGTGGGAATATTGTCTTACAAGAAGCAAAAAGAGACATAACTAAGAGGCCGTTTACCAAACACTTATTCGATAAGCGTTCATCAGTAAAATTTAACACTATCATTTACTTACCGGATAAGATTTCAGTCCACCAAAACTGTATCGTATGCAACAATTTTACCCTGTAAGCGCTTACTATGGTAAGAGTCGTCACCCTCACTTACCGGGTAAGACTATTGGTCCTTATCTCGCTCTTACCGGATAAGATTCTTGATCCTTACCATATTCATCCGGTAAGGTAATGTGATTTAGTGTTCACTTATCCAAGTAAGCGTTTGGTAAACGGCTCCTAAGCCATATTTGCTTGAAAATTAACAAGAAAATTATGATAATTGAGATCCAAAAAATATTGTATCGTTAGACAATCTGTTAATAAGATTGTTTCGATGAAGACTCTTAATTGGGCACCCTTCCTACCAGATATGTTTTATAATTCCTATTTTACCCCTGCTCTATTTAATTAGTAACTATCCTTCCTTGTATTGTTCATATTATTTTACAAAATTGTAATCATTTAAAACAACAAATACATGTAAAAATGTGTCATATGGTGAATCAAATACACGTGAAACTATCACATTATGCAATAAACATATGTTATGCAATATCTTAAATCCTAACATTTTTATGAAAAAAAATCATGTAAAAAATATTTTTAAATCAGTTCTCACGAGTTGATACATTTTTATGGTTCTTATTTGATTTTCCTCTCTCTCTCTCTCTCTCTCTCTCTCTCTCTATATATATATATATATATATTATAAAGCATTTGACTAAAACTCTTAAAAATCATTTTTTATGCTTGAAGTACTGTTTATTGATACATATTACTTAAAAATCAAGATTACAAATAAATTTTGCGTAAGTACAACTTATTAAAGCTTAATGTTTGAATTCGTGTAATTAACTACAGATAAACATAATCAAATAGATGATAAACATCTCATTTTAAATATAAAATATTTAAAATATAATTAAGATAATCATTGAATTCTAACAAAATACTTAATTATTATCTTTATAAAAAAATTATATTATTAAACCCAAAAAAATGAATTAAAGAAATACACAAAAAAGAAGAAATTTTAAAGTCATTTTGGTACTAATGTCAATATTTTTTTCAATTTTTTATAACATTGACCGAGACAAAAAAAAAACATTAAAATCGAGATGTATCTCGTTGCATTGTGCGAAAACCCTTTTAGTGTGTGTGTATTGATTTTAATTTTTAGTGACATCTCCTCCTTTTTTAATACCAAATTCTTCTTTCAATATATCACTTCCGAGGGTAACATAAATCAAGGTCTAAATAAGGACGAGTAGTATCACTCTGACCCTGAAAACCGTTTCAGATAAAGAAATCAGCCTTCATCCCTGCCTCGTTATCCTCCAAGGCGTGAAATCCCCTGGTATTAAGGACGAGTCTCTACATATGATAGATACCCATCTTGGTCAAATATCCATCTAGATGCTTCAAAATATTTTTCCATATAAGATTTCATAAAATTAAATTGGAAACCAAAAACCAAATTTATCCGCACAATCAAAAACATGTAAATTATCTTGGATGATGATTTGGCAATCATTCTGTTTATGTAGCATTCTAAACGTTCTGGTTCTGGTTCTGGTTCTGTTTATCTTGGGACCTCATATTGTTGCTTCGACCTACCCCCTATCTTTGGGACATATCAGTGGGGCCAAGACAGATTATAAAACAACTAAAGCTATGCGATATGGCAAATAACGTATCCCCAAGCCACGGTTCAGCTCATCTTAGTATAAGTAAATAATGACAATTCGGTTAATTATATCAAAGTTCTCATGTGCAACCCATGTGCTTCAATCAATGTAATGAAAGGATATTTCATATATCGCACGCTTACAAGCAATGAAAGAAGTTTGGAGGCCTAAACATGATTACCTCAACACGACACTAATCGACCTTGAATTGAGAATGAAAGAAAAATAATACTAATTAGAACATAGACTTAACCAGATTAAAATCAAAATACTTGTGACCATATCCCTGCATAATGCCATGAAAAGGACGGAAGATCTCAATCCATATCCCTAGACATGGATGGGCCTGCAGCATCTGCCTCGGTAGAATCAGATATGGGGATTGTTGGTTTACGGTTAGCTGCCTCCACCTTAAGCCTCTCGGCTTGCTTCTCAGCGTTCTTCTTCAATTCCAGCATTGCCATCTTCAGTTGCTCAAGCTGTTCAACTCCTAGAGTATCTATCGGAGCTTCCCACCAACACCTGTCTTGATTTATTTTCTTCATCTTGTCAAGTTCCTCACCGGTCTTTTTCTCAGCTTCGAGTTGTCGAAGTATGTTGGCAAGTTGTCCGGTGAGTTCTTGGGTGTTGGCATTGCGATGAAACTCCAGAAACTGAGATATGCTTGAACTTGGAGGAGGATGTTGAGCCAGGTAGCGATCTATAATCGTCTCAACACATGGATGGCCAAATGAGAATGCCTTTTTAGTTGGGGAGAATATAAGGATTGCAATATCCACCCCACAGAGGGTGCAGAGCTCGCTTGCCTTCTTGAAAATACCAGAATAACGTTTGGAGAAAGTGACAGCCAAGTTTCTTTCATCTGGTATTTTCTTCATCTCGATCTTTTGGCGACCTTTGGTTAGTTTAGGCATCATTTGGAGGATGAGCGGACGTTTCTCCAAGTAGGGTAAGAAATGTGTATCTATGGGATTATTTTCTTTTCTGGTTTGCTGTACAAGAAATTGATGGATATTTATAGAGCTCATCTTACATTGCGGGTGTTTGGATGCATTAATAATTTCATTAACTGTGTTCTGCTTTATGGATTATATTTTGATTTACAGGAAATTTACTTCCATATATGTTTTTCGGTTTGATTTTATTATATTTGCTTATGTAACGGAAATGATAAATTTTTAGAGCATCCACAATGAAGGTTCTTCTTTAGGTTTTTATCTGTGACACAGATTCTTGTTTAATCACAGGTTCTTGTTTAATCACAGGTTCTTACAAATTCTTACACTGATTCTTGTATTTTTATTGTTTTTATTGGTTTTTACCACTTTATTTTGTATAGTTTTAATAAAATTATAAAATATATTTATAGAATATATAAATGAAAATTGGTTAAAAAGTATATGTTAATAACTATAAAACATATTATATACATAAATAATATATTTATGATTAGATTATTTTTCAAATACTTTTAATAATATAAAATAAAATTAAAATATATAAATTGTAAATTAATAATTAGAGTAAATGACATGTTTGATTTTGTGGTTTATATGATATAACATCTTAAGTCCCTTGTTTAAAATAATTACAAATTATAACCCTATAGTATGTAATTTATAACGTTTTGGATCCCTATCACTAACTCCGTTAAAAACTCTCTTTAAACTCCTACACAAGGATGTTTTAGTCCTAACCTATTTTAGTAATTTTGTTAAAAAATTACATTACGTATGTATGCACAAACACATACACGAAAAATACATAATATACAAATAGAATGATAGAATCCCACATAACCTCTGACGCCCCACCCCAATTTGATCATCTTCTTAGCACAACTTCCTTACACATGCCACGACACTAGAAGCCATCTATTCCTCTTGATTTGGGCGTTGCCACCAATATCCTTCCGATTTAGGCATTGTTGCATCTCCGGTTAAGTCTATTGCATCTCCAACATATGGCGACCCATCTGCAACTTCTATTTCTCCCACCATACTATCTTTATCTATCCACGTTAAGTCGTATCTCCTCATCTTCATCTTCCCCGAACAAAACCTAAATGGGGTTCCTCATCGTCATCGACATGTAGGAGAAGCATGTTCAATATCTTCTTCTTCTCAGGCTGCCTTTCTCCCCCTTGGTCTCAGCCATCTTCGCCCCCATCCCAGCCATCCACACCTCTTCTCCCTTTCCAAAGAATTAAGAATTGCCAGTATCATATCAGGGTTCCATTTAGAGATTTTCAATGGGGTTTTTGCATTAAAGTTTTCATTTTTAGGTTCGAGGCTTTGATTTATGATTTTGATTTTACATAGTTTTGTGCCACAAATCCATTAAATGAATTTCTGTGTAAATTTGTTATTGATGTTCTTATGTGTTCCTGATATATTAGATCCATTTGGCGTTCTTGTATTTTCTATGTTGGTGTTCATTTTGATGATTTGGGCTTTGATTCTAGTTTCGGTTTTCAATTTTGATTTGAAGGGGTTTTATTAGTTTCATCTGAGAAGAAGAAGGGTGATCTTGGGGTAAGAAAGAAAGGGGTGGTGAGGCAAAAGACATGTGAGAACAGAAAACAATAAAATAACAAAAATACCTCTGAGTTAACATAAAAGTTTTAACTGAATTAAAGAAAGGGGACTCAGAACGTTATAAATTGCATAACATAGGGTTGTAATCCATAATTAATTTTAAAAAAAGACCTGAGAAATTATAACATATAAACCACAGGGACCAAAAATGTAATTTACAAAATAATTATTAAATATATTTTTGAGTTTAGAAAAGAGTAAACTCTAATTTTGGTCCTTGAGGTTTAGTGAAAAGTCAGAAAGTGGGACTTATACTTTGATAAGTCTAAAAATCATCCTTATGGTGTGCATTTTGCTTTGAAAATGGATCTTAGTCACTAACCCTAATAAAAGATCCGTTACATGAAAGGTATTTTTGTCTTTTTATCTATTTCCTTAATTCTCTTTTAAAAAATTAAATGAAAACTTATATTATATATATATAATACATATATAAAATAAAGTTCAATTGCAAAACGATTTTCGGTCATGAATGGGGGGGGGGTGGGGTAAAGGAGAGAGTGACATGTGTCCCCCCGTGTCCATGTTCAGTATGAATCACGAATGTGAACTTTTATGGACCAATCATGATGAACAATACAACATTCATGATGAATAATACACATTCATCATGGTGATACATTATTCATGATGAATAACCCGTGAAGGTGTAAGACGCGTGTCACGATCTTCGTTGTCCCTCGGTTCACAACCGAAAAACGGTTTTTAATTGAACCTACCCCTACATATATATACATATCATACACACACAAACCGAAAGTCACTGGGATCATCTTCGTCTCCCCCTTTCCCGCTGGTTCCAGTTGATCCCCACATTCTTCCTCTCATTCGTCTTTGTATAAAAAGGGCAATAATGGAAAGAAAGCAACAAAAACCAACCTTGTTTTATATACAGATTTGGAGAAGTTTGGAGTGGATGAAGAAGCAAAGATGGAGACACCTAACATAGTGGCTTCTAGCCAAGGAGAGATTTCCGGTGACTTAACCAGAGCGAGCTTGGGGCAGGTTGCAAGTCTGTTGGAGGTGGAATTGCAATCTATTGGAAGAGAGAAGGATCAAAGAAGAGGGAGGGTAGCTCGTGGTTCTTCATGATTGGAATTTCGAAGGTCCAAATATGCTCGAACTCATCAAACCCCATAAGTCTTCATTGAATTTCAAAGCTCCACGTTTATGGTTTTCATTTCTTGAACAAATCATAGGGACAAATCGTCCCCTTTGATGAACAAATCACATGGACAAAGCACAATCACATAGACAAAACCAAATCGAGTATGCCATTAAACCCAAATTTTGGAGATGAAACATGGGAAGAAGATGCATACGCATTTTATGGTTTGGTTTGAGCTTCGATCTGGGTTTAAGCTTCGATGAAGATGCAAGTTGATCTGGGTTTGAGCTTCGACCAACCCCACCAATCCACCACCACCTCCAGCCCCACTGGTCCTTGCCGGAGTTATGTGGAAAACGACATCATCCTTGTGTTAATGTCCTTGTGTTTTAAAGTGTATACATATCAGTGCTCAAAAAAGAGCGGCATGGCGTGCATCATAACCCATAGTGTTTGTGTAAGGCGTGGTTCACGCCAAGGTGCACGTTTTTTTAGACGTGATTTTTTTCAATTTTTTATTCTTTTTTAATTTAATTTTTGTGTTTTTACCTTTTTAGCTTTAGATTTATATTTTCACAAACTTAGTTAATCACATCACTCACATCGATTTCACACATGTTACAGACTCACTGTTAAAACAAAGTTGTAAAACTCTTCCAATTTTATTTTAAATATCTTATCACAAAAATTTTATATAAAACTAGTTAATTTATATGAATGTAAAAAAAATTATCATTACATTATTAAATAGTAAATAGAAAACATATATATATATATATATATATATATATATATAAAGAGAGAGAGAGAGAGAGAGAGACTTGGGATCATGTGAGACCAATGATTTTTCGTGAGACCCGTAAGACCAATTCTCAACCTTTGGATTAGATCTACAATCATCAGATCTGAACATTCATAAATTGCACAAGACTTCTCAATAATCACAAAATTGTCACCGTACAACTTTATACCATTAGGTCATTAACTTATAAAGTTGATCAATGAATATAAATTGGTCTTATGGGTCTCACAAAAAACGTTTGGTCTCACGTGAACTTAACCTTATATATATATATATATATATATATATATATATGACATACTAATTTGCCGCCTTATGTCACGCTTTAAAAAAAACACCACTTCCTCACAATGGCGTGTAAGGCTTAAGGCTTGAGGTCGGTGGTCATGCCACATCTCACCTCATTTTGAATCTTGATATATATTCATATACATACATACATACATACATACATACATACATACATACATACATACATACAAGATAATATATTTTACTAAAACCATAAAAATACTAATGTCTCTCACACTAACGGACATTACTAACAAGTCAGTGACTAATGATCATTTTCGAAACAAAATACAAATCATAAGGATGATTTTTAGATTTAATAAAATACATGTCTCACTTTCAGATTTTTCACTAAACCTGAAGGACCAAAATTGAAATTACTTTAAACAAATGTCAAAATGCCTAATATATAGATTGTGATATATATTTTTATTTATTATTTAAACAAAATGTATATAAATTAATAAACTAAAAGTAATATTAAAAACGTAAATTAATAAATTATATTTTAATTTTTTAATAATTTCATTATATATATAAAATAAATTGATGTAATTATCTATAAATAAACAAACAAATAAAATTACATTATTATTATTTATAAATAATAAAAATGGAAAAATAAAGTTCTTATAAGAACTTCATTAGAATATTTCCAACAGATATGTTATATTTTTTTTCTTTTTTTTTTTATTATATTTGGAGATTTCTCCCTTTTTTCTCTGTTTTGTAGGAGAGTTTAGCACTGTTTTAACAAATAGTTTTTTTCTTAAATCTCCAAAAAATTTAAAATAACACAGATGTCAAAGGTACTCTTAAAATTTCATTTTTTGAGTCTGATCATGCATTAATAATACCATTAAGTTTGTTCTCTGTATGGATTTTAATTTTAATTTTAATTTAAAATAAATTAAATTCCATATATATATATATATTATTTATATATATATATATATTATATATAGAG